>NC_135531.1:109098036-109192783 GCF_045843805.1 Urocitellus parryii
ATAGATACGATGAATGAATAATAAGAAAAATAGGGAACCAAGATAACTTCAGTAGCCTGGACAAAGGATGGGTTAGAACAGGTTCGTAAACAGAATCAGTGAAATCAATACAAAGGAGTTACTAAGAATATAGCACAAAGAAATCTAGAATTAATGAAAGAGGATGGGATCAATATAAGTCTAAAAAGATGGGAGGAACTATTGAGAACAAGAGTGAAAAACTATTCAATAAGAATATCCAGGATTTTTTTAGTGAAGAATAGAGAGATAAGACCTGAATACAAGGCATAAAAATAAGATCTATCTAAACAGTGCTGAAAATGGAATACAGAAGACAAATCAAGGGAACAGAATGAACTCATGCTTGTTATAAGAGTTAAATACCTAACTATGTTTTCATCTCCACTGTCTATCTAACCACCACTGATGTAGAGAGATAAGTTTAGGATAGAGAGGCTTCATGTCCAGGCCACATGTCCTCCGGCTCTCCAGTTTTCCATGTTCTGTGGAAATGGCTTTAGGTGCAGCTCAATTTATCAATTTCAGAAAACCTCAATTAGTTCAAAGTTTGTCAGTCCACATAGACTCAACAATCCACTGCCACACACCAGGAGCACCAAACTACTTATGTTAAGAGAGTTCTGGGTTTTTACCCTAAAGTTCACTGGAGTACAACCTATGCAACTGTAATAAACTGTCAATTCCTTTTCATGCCTAATTAAATGTGTTTATTTTTAAAACCAAATTTCTCCAGCATTAAAACACCTAGAATGTATTTTGATGACAAGAACCCCACCTTGTGGCAAAATGTTTCACAACCAAGTTTGGCCATGTACCTTTCTCATTCGGAAGATAAATCTGTGTTGAGAAGTTATCATTTTATCTGCTTCACCAGACAGAATTTCTAACCCAGCATTTATCTTGTGTCTGCGACAGCACCAAAGTATGCAGTAAATCTGTGGAGCACTGTAATTTGGGGCTTTGTGAGTTATTTTCAAGTGAAAGCTGGTAGTCTTTGCAGGGCTTACTGCAGGAATATTTTAAGAGGAAAGCAAACACTGGCTCTGGGTTAGCTTCTGAAATATCATCTGTGAATTCTAGAGAGGTTCCAGACATTCTGCTTCCCACAAGATGAACTCACTTGCTAAAGCAATCAAGACAAAAAAAAAAATATATATCCAAACCCACAATGAATGACACCCTAATCATCACCACACAAAACCACCTCTCATAGCACACTTGTATTTCATTATCATTTGCAGTTAGTTAATCCTCTAAAACTAATTTCTTTCTTTCCTATTTTAAAGGACAATAAAAACTTGACTCTAAGGCTTTTTTAAATTTTTATTTTAATAGGAATTTTCTTCTCCCACTGTCTCTATTTTATTTTTGTAAAGAAAAATTGAAAAGCCTATTGTTAATAAAGTAAAAAAATGTAACAAAGCACTGACTATGTCTAGCTCAGAAACATTAGCTATCATTGTTATTACTGTTTTTATAATCGACAACAGAGTACTATAAAGGGAGAAGACCTCAAAATAGCTCACTTATGTGTATCTTTCTCAATTGTCAAAGCCTTAAAGAGAAGAAAAGTTCAGTTCAAATAAACTAAACTATATTTTAACAAAAGCAAAGCTGGAACATTCTTTTCTTCTCAAAATCTGTTTTTAAAGGGTTAATAAGGACAGTAGATTAATATTAAAACAGCTTTTCTTTTATTTGTTAATGTCACATAAGAAATTTAAGCATGTTACACTATCTTAAAAAACACGACTAATTCATTATAACAGAGAAGCCCCGCCCCCCAGCCCACCCACCGCCCCATCCCGATTCCCTTCAGAAATTAAGAATCTAAGAGAAGTGACCATAAAACAAAGTTTTGTGGAATCCTTCATCCAGAGTGCTTACATGATGATCATGTTAATATTGCCTTCTTACAAAATTTCTCTTTTCTGTTTTTTAAAAAAATTGTAACCTTGATTGCTTATTACAAAAAAATTCAGTACAAAAGTTCAATATATTGAAAAATGCTTTCCCCCTCCCTCACAGCACCGTTATTTATAGCAGAAAATAATCAAGAGCAGATTGCTAATCTAGATGGAGCAATCTTCAAATTATGCCCAGACACACAGTGGTTTATTTAACCTCCCCTCCCCTTCTCATAAGAACTTTAAAAAAAGAAAGAAAAGAAAGAAACACACACACACACACAAACGGTTTTTGTTTTTTTAAAAAAAAAAGTCCAAAAATTTTAGGGACCCTTACCAAACAGTACACAGTTAGTACAGTGTCAATAATTCACATCTTGCAACAAAATGTATGGATATGATTTCTTTTACAAAACTTTCAGTGTCAAAAAGGAAATTAAGGCCATCAGATTCGCAGCTTAAAAATTCACATAAAGGAAATATAAAAATATTCTGTGCTTCTGAGAAGGCTCTGCACTGTATATAGGTAAGGATTACCATACTTCTTTATCTTGAGGAAGACAGTTGACTTGAGAAGTTTACATAATTGCACAGCTTTTATTGGATGATCTTGGGGATCCCTGATAAGAAAAACAGAAGAAAAAAGTAGTACTAAGAAAACAAATTACAGTATTCTAAAATAAGAAAAAATCTTAAACTACAGGAATCTGTATTACCTAACTTCAAATGGACCGTTTATCACTTCTCACTTACCTTTATAACCCCTTCTCTTAAGAACAACTTTTCTAGAATACGCCAAAAGATTACAAAACAGCAATTCCCAACTCTGATTGCACAGAAGTTCAAAAAACAAAACAAAACAAAACAAAAAACTGATTTTGAGTCTCAGAACAATTAAACAAGAATTTCTCACTTAACTGAGGAAAGGTATCTATATATAACTTTAAATTAATTCTAATATTCAACTAAAAGTTGAAAAATCACTATACAATACTCTCCTTTGAAAAATGAGCAAATGAGATCAGTGCATGATATGCTTCACAGGAACTTCGGTATCTCAAAACATTTACATTGGATTTGTTCTCAAAAGTGAAGTCAAAAAGGCTTCCCTATCCATTTCTTTGTGACCTGCTAATTCCTCACAATAAAACTTACTGACTCACCACTGACTAGACTAAAACTGGTTTCTTAAAAGGTCACCAAAACCTGGGCACAGTTGGCGCACACCTATAACCCCAGCAGCTCTGGGTGCTGATGCAGGAGGATTGGGAGTTCAAAGCCAGCCTTAGCAAAAGCAAGGTGCTAAGCAACTCAAGTGAGACCTTGTCTCTAAATAAAAATACAAAATAGTGATTGAGTGCCCCTGAGTTCAATCTCTTGTACAAAAAAAAAAAAAAAAAAAAAAAAAAAAAAAAAAAATCCACCAAAACCCTTCTAGTCAATTCAAAAGGCTTTTGGATTCACCCTCCAATGTGCAGTCAAAAGAGCTGTTCTGCTGACATTATTTTCTATAACCATACAAACAAAAAAGGTTACACATCTTTGACTTTTTCTTTCACCTTAATGCATCACTATTTACATACTACCTGAGTGTCTGTGGCATCTCCTTCGTAGAGTCAGTACCTGATTGTTTGCCCAGTGATATTCTAAACTATAGGTCTCAATTTCTCCTTTGCTCTAAACTATGAAGAAGTTACATGCCCGAACATTCCACACAATGTCAATTTTACAGCAACCTTTCAACTTCATTTCAACTAACTTTCTCTCATACACAAAGCCCAAAATACAACTGGATAGACAGAAACATTTGGTGAATATATTTTAAAACATTCCCTGTATGAATTAAAGATCACAATAAAGCCTTTGCTGCTCCTCCCATAAGAGGAAACTATTTACCCCTGCCATGAATCTCAGCTGGTTTTATGGTTCACTTTGAGGGAATGATAGAAGGGAGCTGTACCAGCTCAGGGCCTACACCTGGTGGTCTCCACTTTCACCCTCTTAACCAGCTTCCATACCGTCAAACAACTTAGGCCAAACTACTGCATCGTGAGAAGACATACAGAAAGAGCCCCAGAGAATATTACAACCCCACACAAGCTTCCATCTGTACACAACTAGATGATTAATACTCATCTTCCACCACCTAGAGAAGAATTACCAGCTGAGCCCAGTCAAACCACAGCAGAACAATGGGAAATTAGAAACCAATGTTTTTAAATCACTAAGTTTAGGGTGGTCTGTTAATAAGTAGCAGCAGACAGTTCAAAAACACCTTCAAAACACAATCATCTGTCTCTTCCTATAACAATTATCCCTCCATCCTTCAAAATACCAAACAAGAACCATTTTCCAGTGTTGTTCTCAACTACACTGGTGGCCTAGAGAGCCTTCTTCAGTATTTGATCTGCTACTTATGTAGATCACTGGGCTGGAACTTGGAAACACCTCACAATGTTATTGTCTAGTCATTATGATGTTGTGTTTGTTTCCTTAATAAAGCCAAGTTATAAAGCATCTGTTCTTAAATACTGCTCCAAAATATATGAGAAGGCATCCAGGTTTAAAAAAAAAAAAAAAATCAATCTTTGTAATGCATTCTGCTGTCATACATAACGAATTAGAATTTAAAAAAAAGAAAACAGGAAGTGAGAACATGATCCTTAAGATCCTTCAGTTATACAGACCAGTTCATGTGAATAAACCTCATTTTAAATCTAGGGAAAAAAGAATCATTCTATCTCATATAACCCACTTGAAGTGGTTCCCGACCTTAGGGACTAAACACATTAGAGAATGTTTGTTTATAGAGTAGGACTGGGCTAAAGAAACTAAGCAAACCTAGATTATAAATTTGGAGACACAGAGATGAAGTCTTACCAGGATAAGACTTAGTTTCAGGGTAGGAACTTAGACTCAAACAGCTTGAGAATATAAACTGAAAAATCATTATTAATAATTCCAATTTAATTAATTAAGACCAAATCTGGAGTTTCTTTATTTCAAGGGCTCTCAAAAACCCTAGCATCAGCCAAAATCTATCTTGCAATTAGATAATTAGAAACTTAATATAGCAGGAATTTTGTTTCACACTGAAGCTGAATATTACTCTTTTTTCAGTTTATATGCAGATGCTTGCTCTAATTTAGTGACCTCAAATTTTCAATCACAGAACCCAACAGTACATAAGTTTCAGGTCAAGCACTCCAATCCATTTATACATATACATTTATAAGTAATTTATATGCCCTACCATATATATGTACAAAACAAGATGGAAATTTGAAAATGAGGGAAAAAAACAAAAGTGTGCTAATATATTTTCTACCAGTGACCTAGAGTACTTGAATTTTCATCAGTTCGGGAGGTATAACCCCCACTTGGTAGATCACTGCTCTGGTTTATCAATGGGGGCAACCCACAACAGACTTTCATGTAATTCTATTAATGAAAATTAAATGTAAAATTACAGTAATACCTGCTGGTGGAAAATTTCTTCCTCAACAACGACTCCAGTTGGTTCTTCCTCCTCCTCTTCCTCTTCAGGTATGGTTGTTTTAAAGACTGTACTTCTTTGTGCAACCTCCTAAAAACAAGACAGTTTAATCACAAAGATGCAGGGGAAGAGGAACCCCCCCCCCGCCCTTTTTTTTTTGCTTAAAAACAGCATTCCCATATCAAGGTTTATTTAAAAAAAAAAAAAAAGCCACTCTACTAGGAGGTTAGCTACTGAACTAGAATTTTTACACAATTAATAGCAGTTCTTAGACCTTAAATTTTCCCTTCAGGGGACCTACTGATATCCAATTTAAAATACCTGCTGAGAAGTTTCCAATGCTTTTTATCCCATTCTGTTACTAAGAATTCTGTGCAAATTATTTGGCACACTAAATTCTTTAAAGAACTCAACAAAAATTCAGCTTCAAGATCTTAGCTCCTAGCAAAGAGATGGTGCTAAATAAACGCTGAATAAAATGAAGCTAGGTGCCAACTGTTGTGATCTCAGGGACCATGGTAACAAAACAACCACCCGAGTAGTGAGATGAAAAGGACAAGCTCCTTTTTCATCCCTTCAGCAAGTGGCTCTTCTTGAAGGAAACTGAATCAGATGGATAAGCACTAATTACTAATAACATACTAGTGAGGTTCCAATTTATTCTGTACAGAAATAGATCTATCTTTGCTACAGGTATAAAAGAAAGCAACTATTCCCAACTATTTCTGTTCAAACAAAGATCATTTTCCTGTAAAGAATGCTGACTTGGACACATGCAGCAGTGTTTCTGTTTAAGCACAGGACAACCTGATGGTCTGGCAGCTATTAAATGAGTGTGTCCTGGAGAGTGCTGCAGAGCATTTAATTTTATTCTGTACCCTCAAGAAGATAACACCATAGCAGAAGACAGTAAATTTACTTCCACAAAAACTAATCTGAAATTCAACATAGACCATCTAGTTTGAAATCAAAGAGGAAGAAACTGAACAACTAGTGTTATGAGGTTTCAAATTGAAATGTCTAAGGATATATTTTATAAATAAAGTAAGAAAGTAGGATAGGATTTTGATTTGTTGTTGCAGGACTAAAGAAGATCGGTCACTTCCAGTCTCTCAGCCAGAAACTTTTCTGTGCAATCTATCTTAACCTAATTAATAATAATAATAAAGCACATGATTCCTTAGATCCATTATGATTCTTTGAAAGAAGGAGAGATAGAAGCATATAAAACAGAAAAAAGAAAAAAAAAACAGAAAAAAAGGTTCTCAAAAAGTTTTCTGAGTACCCAGCTTTTCTCAACTCATCTGTCGGTGAGAAAAGAAAGGGGAAGAAAACCCAGGTTCAGACCTGCACACTCAGCTCCCACGGCATGTAGATCCCACACGGCTCAAAAGGCTCATGATGCATCTCAAGACTATTAACCCCAACAAGAATCTTAGGAAACAGCAACCTGCTCAACATCATTAATTATGAATTACTTCAACATTACTATTTTTAATGTAAGCCTTCTGTTAAGTACTTTTCATTTGATAACATTTAAAAACCAATTAATCCAGTGCAGAGCATCAATATGGAATATGAGTGAACTAAACAATCTCTAAAAATCTAGATAGAAAAATAATCAAACAAATAACAATTTAGAACCAAAATGTTGTTGGGAGGTTTAGATACAGGAAATTGTTGTTAGATGGTAATGGTTACACCCCAAAAAGACGCCCTCACAAGGTGCCCAACCCTTATCAAGTAACCTGGACAGGCACATAAGCAGTCTTACATGTCAGATTTTACTCCCCTTATAAAATGTACTGCTGGCCTGCACCTGCTCAGCACAGCACACTAATATGTCCAGAGATGCACTGATGTCAGCAGGCAGCAGCTAGCTGTGCTCACCTCCTCACATCTGTGAATTCATTAGAAGCCTGAAAATCAGCCACAGTGAAAGTGTAGGTGAAGAGTTAATTGTCTTGTTATCTATTACTTTTCCATGTACATAAATAATCATTTGCATACACAAAAATCTCAGTCATACCTCTATTGTGGAAGGCACAGGGATTTGTTTTTTTTTTTTTTTAATTTCCCTTATAGAAAATCATTTGATTTTACTGTGGTGACATTCACTGTTTTTAATTACCTAGCACCCCTCCCTCTGTGTCCAGATAAGAGCCCCCAATTTTATCTGGATGCCCGTCTCCTGTCAAGGAGCACATGTGTCACAAGGAGCCAAGTATTTACTAGTCATAGAAGAGGGCTCAAGCACCAACTCCTCCTCCTGTTTAAAAGGGGCATGTAACCCAGATTGGGTCAGTAAGAGGAAAGCCCAGGATGGGAACCTCACAGGAGGTGCTCATTCCCACAGAAAGAATGAGACAGGTATGATAGTACACGCCTGTAATCCCAGAGACTTGAGAGGCTGAGGCAGGAGGACTGCCAAGTTCAAGGCAAGTTTGAGCAATAGCAAGATCCTTTCTCAAAATATAAGAAGGGCTGAGGTATAGCTCAGTTGTACAGTACCCTGGGTTTTCTGCATCCTCAAGGTAGGCAATCCAAGGACAAACAACACAAATCCTTGGGGACACTATGTGAGCCACTAGATCAAGTCCACTATCTCCATTTTTTATTAGGTAAGGCCAAAAATTTCCCATTATTTTAAAGTCAGTTTAACCGGGTTTTCTGATACTACTAATGCCCCAAAACAAGGAAAAAAAATAAACAAACCAATCACCTATAATCTCATAAAAATGTGTGTTGCTAATATGGTCCTGTACCTACTAATAAATGTGGTCCTACAGAATTAAATGAATAAATACCAAATGTGTTATCTAATGATCACAGAAATAAAAACTGTATTCAGAGTACTTTCTCTCCTCATTTGTGACAGAAATCACTTAATACAGAGCCTAACAAGCAGAAAGTAGTAGACATTTGTTGAAAGAATGAACAAACAAAGCAAATAATACTCAGTGTTTACATTAGGAAGGGAAGCCTAAGTTTGGTTAGCTGTATAGAAATATCATCAATAATACTGTGTAAGACATAGTCCATCATGATAACTGCTACTGCATTACAAGTATCCTCCCATATGTCTGTTTCTAACTTGGAACAAAAGGAAAAAAAATGGTAGAGATGATGATGAGATTCCATGGTTCACAAAAGCCTATTCAATCTCCAGGTATGTCTATAAACAGTGCTTTTGGATCTGAGCAAATCATTGCTCTTAACTATGTTTTGAGAGACACATAGTTCAGATGTTCAGGAGGAGCTACCAGCACTAGGGTGGCAGCACCTACCACAGCTGGGCAGAATTCCACAGTGTAAGGCAGGAAATGAGCAAGGGCTTCAAGGGAGACTAGAAGACCTAGCACCCTGAAGTCAGTGAATTACTAAAGGCATTGGTACACTATCTGGTACCCTGAGAACCTATGAGGTATTTATTTGGGGGTAAATTCCTAGACCTATACCCTAAAATCTCACAACTTTACTGTAAAGTCCTACAATGAAAAAACTCAGATGCCATTTCATTTTCAGTCTGAGATCAAGGGCACACCTCATCCAGGAGACATGAATTCCTTATGCAGAGCAGTTTACAGTGAAGGTAGGATGGGAAGATGGCCAGGAACAGAACTTCTCATGTAAACACCTCACCTTAATGAATACCATTATTTACCTTTTTTCTGTGAATGTTAGTGACAACTGGATGCCTGATACAGGCCAGACACAGTGTCAAGATAGATCAGAACAGGGCCCCACCTTCAATGTGCTTCCTCTAGCAATCAAGGACAATCTGATAAGCACTGTGGGGAGAGGTCTGCAATCGGTGTTCTGGGGGTAGAGAAGCTCCTAAGGTCCACTGATTTGATCTTGTGAACACTCCGAACACTCCCTCCTTCTTCACAGATATTTCTCTCCACTCTCCCAATACCACACTCCTGTTCTCCTGCTTCACTAGCTGTACCTTTCTACCTTCTCTGCTGTAACTTATTCCTAGAAGTTAATATTCTCTGGGTCTTAATTGTGGATCTTTATTTCCTCTCTGACAAACTTTGTGGTTAGCCAGAATGATAACTTTAGATAGCATCTGTGTGATGAGGACCCCTAAATACCTCTAGCCTTGGCTTCCAGTTAATATTCCCACAGCTCTCTAGACAGCTTCAGTCACATATCCCACCAGCATCTCAAATTGATGTGGCCAGAAGACAGCTCTCTTTTTAATATTTGTTCAAATTAGTTATACATGACAATAGAATCCATCTTGATACACTATATAAATGAAGTATGACTTCTCGTCCTTCTGGTCGTGCATGATGCAGAATTATACTGCAGAAGTCACCTCTTGTTCCTTCCTCAATAAATGGTACTAGAAATGTGGCAATCCAAGCAAACTAACTAGGAAGTCAATTGAATTCCTGCCCTTTCATGTCCCTCATCTATATTTTTTTTCAATTTAGCAGTTTTTAATCTAAGTTGCATATAAGATTATTGTATTCCTGCATCTTTCAATTATTTATTCCTTATGTCTGCCCTTTTCCTTTCCTACTTGGTAAGGTGAGTGCTTTCCATTCCAAGATCTAGTCTTTGTCCAGCATTAGCCTGGTGATGACCACCTTGTGTGGGTGGGGTTTGCCCACATGGGCAGTTGAACCATTTCCCACCGCTACAGTCATTCTACGTGGATGGCTTATTTCTTCCTATAAACCTAGAACATTGTGCCAATCTGCTGACCTGTATAGTGTCCTCAGACCACTTGAACTTTATCCTCCTTTTGGGTGGGGTATGAGCTAAAATTCCATCTTAGCTCTTTAGAAAGAAGGGAAGATAATCTTCCAGCACAGAAGATAATCTTCCTGCAAATGTGGGAGGGTACACAGAAATGTTTTCTACAATTCTTACTTTGGTCAAAAGTCACAAAGGATTAAACATCATTTCAGCTACTGCTATACCAGTGATAGCAGCAAAAGGGAGTGTCCCTCACATTTAATATCATCAGTGGATCCTATCAACTCTACTTCCAAATACCATCCAACTGGTTTACTTCTCTTGTACCTAGAAAACCATCTCAGTCTAGGGTATTTTCCTTGGTCGTTTTCACCTCTGCCTATTTTATTCCCCTAACAACTTGCGCAGCAGCAAATTTTCCTTCTTCTCCTTATTTATCTTACCATGTCATTCTAAAAGCCCTCCAAAAGCCTCTACTTGCACTGAGAGTGAGATCTACATCTCTCATCAGAACCTACATAATCTGCCCCTGCTGGCTGAGTACCGCCTTCCTCATTACTCTCTGGCAGCAACAATGGCGACCTCAAACTCTTTCTTGTTGTCCCCACTACTTGGGAATATGTTTTCTGTTCACACAATGGCTGGCTCTTTCTCATCTTTCAGGTTTAGACTCAGATGTCACATCAAGTCTGACTTCTCTGACCATGCTACATAAAGCAGATCTATGATGACTCTTTAAGACAGTTTTTTTTAAAAAAAAATGCATTTTTAAAGAAATACTCAATCACTTTATCTTAATTGCCAGTTTCCCCTACTCTGTCTAGAATGGAAGCTCCACAATGAAAGAAAATATAACTGGCTTCTAGAACAGGGTAGCTAGCAGATGCTCAGGATCTTCCAACGAGTAACCCGGGGCATACAAATATGCCAGCCTAATATTCCCCTATAAATCCCTTCTCAGTATCACTCAGTCCGAAGAGTGTTCCTGGTCCAATTGTAAGGCAGGAACCAGCAAAGCCTTCGAGCCTGAAGGTGGAATGAAAAGTCAGAACCTGTAAGAGTGTCAGAAAAAGGCACTGGGATTGGACTTCCTGGCAAACCAGCTTAGAGCTCTCAAGGCAAACAGAGAGAGAAGAAGCAGCAGCACTTCAACGAGGAGGAAACTGAGACGCACAAACCACCTGAATCCAGGTACAAGCCCATGAACATGTTTATAGGAAGAGCAACAAAGAAGGGACTCTCGAATTTCAAACAATGACCCAATGACATTTCGTACAGGACCCACATAATGGAGCTGGGTAGAGACAGGGATGAAGCCTTTCTTTACCAGCTCCAACAGCTGCTTTATTATAAAGAAGCATTTCTAAGAGTAACATCAGTAGGGTGTGTGTGGGTGTATGTGTGTGTGTGTGTATGTGTGTTTACAAGGCAGTGTGGGGAGATAAGGTTCTTTCATAAGAATTCTAGGACTGACAAACTGAAAGCATAGTACAGGTACACCCCTCAGTCTTCAAACTGTTTCATGAGCACTCTGAGAGCCACTAAAAAAGTTAATCAAGTACTTACTAGTTGAATGTACCTTGCCAGATAGTGTTCCAAGCACTTTTGAAGGTTGCCTGGTTCATACTAACATCTCATTTATACTGTCACATTAATTATCTATATTAAAGTGAGAAAACTCGGAAGTGAGGTAACTTGCTCAATGTCACAAAGCCAATGTGCAGTAGAGACCAACAGAAATGGGACACAATTGGAGCATGTACTAATAATAATTGGTACTCTATGATATACTCATTTTATTTCTAAAATCTGTAATTTTGATTTACTTAGCAGCCCTGGTATCATTTAAGCAACAGTAACTTCACTTTGCAATCTGACTTCTGAGAAGAAATCATACGATAAACTTTCTGGTGAAATCCAACATTATAGCAGTATAGGCCATACCTCTCCCTGAGAATTTTTCAATATAACCTTCACATCTTCACCAGTGCCCCAAGAATTCTGGTTCTTCCAGATGAGGTCAGTGGGAGGACTGGCTGTGACACCGGCATTTGCAGCCCAAATCTGGAAGACAAAAGATATCAAAATACATGAAAAACCCAGCTCTCTCACATGTCAATGACAGCAACAAACTCCTACTTCTAAAAGTCTGAGAACTCTGCCCCAGCTTCCAAGTTGCTATGTTAACTACTTGTGTATCCAGAACTTGCAGAGTTTCTAAAGGCCTCAGCCTCTCCATGATAAATGATTTTGTTGATTCACTGGTCTGTGAAGTAAAGCTGCCAAACATTCCCATCCTACTCTACACACCACAAAATCCATAAAATGGGGCATAAATGGTACCTATAATAGGTGAGACTATTATGAAGAGGAAGCGATTACCCATATACAGATCCTAGCTCACTAATTAACAACAGCCTTAGCATTCTACTATTCCACAGGTTTATGAGCCATCCTTACATTGAGAGCCTTCTGACCCCCTCCTATAGTGTCCTCCAGTTGTCAACAGTAGGAATTAAGAAGACCTTCTGTAGCAGACAGCTCATCTACAGTACTCATATAAAAACTGATATATCTCAAACAGAGAAGTATAATAATAACCCAGACAATCTGAAGATTGAATTCCAAAAAGAATGCAGAAAATTGATAAATCACCCTAGTGTTCAAGGGAAAATATAACTGTTATCGAAATAGACAAAGAAAGAAAATAATTATATTTCCCTTCTCATCAGCATAAAATCCCACCCCACCCCCCTTTTTAAGTATTTGTTGGCAGGAAAGTAGAGAAAGAGTGAAGAAAACTTGGCAGTCAGAAAACCTAGACTTGAATACTAGACAAATCACTACATCTCAATCAGCCCCAAAGTCCTCAGCCACAGGGATATGACCAGCTCTGATCTTTTATAAAGATCACATGAAAATAAGTAAAAAAATTTTAAATATATAAATTGTCATAACATAAAAAGACTTTATAATTACAAGAGGAAAGCTGGAGATGGCAAAGGCAGGTATATTTAATTATGGGGAGAAAAATCTATGAATTACTAATTAGGAAAAAGCCTTTACCTTTTAGATGCTCACTTGAAGTTTCCAGAGCATCTATTAGCATTAAAAGGAACATTTACTGGGATGAAAACACTGGATTGGATCCATCTCTCAGATTATACAGATGTGTTTTCCTAACTTCTTCCAATACTTTTCACTAATGTATACAGAATTACATAGCTGCTTTCGTGTTAATAATGACGATAGTAATCATAAGACCTCAGTGATCTGGTTGGTAATAATCTAAGACTAGTATGTCCTAGAACAATATGGTAGCCATACATGGGTTTCTGAGTATATGAAAGGTGGCTAGACAAATTGAAATGTGCCATAAGAATAAAATATACATCAAAAACTTTTTAGTTAGAAAAAAGAATGTAACATACCTTACCAGTAATTTTTATGTGTACTGATTACACATTAAAATAATAGTATTTTAGAAATACTGGGTTAAAAATAATAGTTCTAATTAATTTACTTTTAAAAACATGGCTACAAGAAAATTTGAAATTATACATAGGTTTCTCCTGCTTCTATTCTAGAATTTTAAACTGATCTTTGCTTTTGACTTGCACAATTTTATAGAAATATCACCTATTACTATTGTGTCCCCAAAAGCTTCTTATCTCATTTTTTGGGAGCTACTGAAGGGAAAAAAAAGTACATTACTTGATATGATAAATGAGTCCTCCATGAGACCCATAGGATCTACCTAGTTAGTCCATCAGATAGTATGCCCAGTGTGTGTGTGTATGTGGGGGGGGGGATTTGAATAATAGCTTCATATTATTTTAGAGAAGAGAACGTTCAAATCTGAATTCTTTAAATTAAACTGTCAGATTATTTTCACCACATTATGTAGCTTTCCTAGGACTGAGCAATTTTCTCAATATAATAAAGACAAGAAAAGATCATATAGTTAGAATATTTGTTCAGATTTTTACCCATAATTACAAAATTAGCACCTGATATTTTCAAAGTGGCATCTTTTGGGCAGTTTTAACCTGTATTTTAAAGCTTTGACCTACAACACTAAGGTCTGCAAAAATCAAAATTATAAATGTTATTTAAAACAAATGTTTAAAACTTTTTTTTTAAAGAGAGAGAGAGAGAGAGAGAGAGAGAGAGAGAGAGAGAGAGAGAATATGAATCTTTTAATATTTATTTTTTAATTTTCGGCGGACACAACATCTTTGTTTGTATGTGGTGCTGACGATCGAACCCGGGCCGCACGCATGCCAGGCGAGCGCTACTGCTTGAGCCACATCCCCAGCCCTGTTTAAAACTTTTTAAAAGAGAATTCCATTAAAAAAAAAAAAAAAAAAAAAAGACCCTGAGCTCAGTGGTAGAGTGCTTGTCTAGCATGTGTGAGGCATTGGGTTCAATTCAACACCACATATAAATAAATAAAATAACAAAATACAAAATATTTTTTAAAGGGACACCTTTACACTATTTAGGGATGAAAATAGTGCCTCTTTGGCTGCTGTATCAAAGTTAGTATATTTTATTGTTTGTTAAATCTACTTACTAAGTCAAAGGATTCTTCTGTGTTTACCCAAAAGATGTACACTTCTCTAAAAAGTGAGCTAATAGTATTTTAGCAATAAAGATGTAGTATATTAGAACACACCAAGAGAGTCAGAATATCAACTAGCACATCACTCTAAATCTAGAAACACTAATACTATGCAAAAACAAAATGACAAAGTGATTCTGTACAAGAGTATCTAACACAGAAGTACTTTTCAAAATACGTCCATACCCGGACCCCAGGAATAGCTAAGGTTTAGGTGGAGCCTGGACACCAAAATACTACTCAGATGACACTGAAGCTTGTCCAAGGTGATTTAGGTGATTGCTGTTTTAGGCAATTACTGTTTTAACTTCCCAACCATCTGGGCCAAACAATATCTCCTAAATTACACAAGGCTGTAAGTATCCATGGAGAAACAGCTATTTTATACCTACTGGAAGAGACAAGAGAAAAGAATTCAAAGGTCAATTCTTTCATCACTTTCAGTAGACAGAATTTTAAATATCTTTAATTAACACTTGTAAAGCCCTAAGAATGTCAAAGCTGCTTAAAATATTTTTTTAGTTTAGATGGACGCAATATTTTATTTATTCATTTTTATGTGGTGCTGAGGATTGGACCCAGTACCTCATACATGTGAGGCAAGTGCTCTACCACTGAACTACAACCCAACTCCCTGTCAAAGCTGTTTTAAAGCCCACTTCTAAAACACTTCTGTTTAGGCCACAAATTTTTTGAACTACTTTTTCTATTAAGACAATGAAGTTAAACTAAATGATGACTAAATTCACTTACTGTAACAGTCTGGCCTGCCTTCAGCACATATCTTGAGGTATATTTATAACTGACCGAAGTGTCTCCAATTTTCCTGATCATCTCCCAGCCTCCCATTGGTTGATCCTATTCGCAGTACAAAACATAACAAGGTTATTTCAAATGTACAGAAAGTTACATAATAATCAAATACATGAATCGACAGGTTTTTAAACTAAGGCAGCCCTGTGGCTGTCTTCCTCTGATTCATATTTTCCTATTGCAAAAAGAAATTGAGTTTTGTCATTCAACAAAATAGTAACTTCAAAGATGCTACAGTAGTTAACTATGAAGGTTTTAAAGAGGACAAACCTGGAAGAAGAGTGTGAACCCAACCAATTAAATGGTCATATTCCCTGCTAGACCAGGTGGATCTTTTAAATTCACAGTACAATTTAGCCATAATAATAGCAATTATAAATATCTAATTTTTGATGACTTTACATTTTTAAAATAAGAACACAGCTTAGAAACAGAAGGAAGAAAATCTATTTTATTTTGTCTGTGCCGCTTCCACTCAGTCGGCTCTTTTACCTTCAAACACAAGGGGCTCAAAAATCAGGCTGTGACTCAATGAACCAGACCTAAGTGACAGCTATAACTCCAGCTCCCAGCTACACATTGCTGCCTGACAAACTAGAAAAGGAGCAGAAGCAAAATGTGTATTCATCTCAAACTCATCAGTAAGAATAAACCAGGCTGATGGTCACTTCCAAAACAGCTCCATACCTGGCTGCTATGGCCTGTGAAGAACAATAGAGTGACTTCTTTAAAGCAACAGAAGCTACTCTGCTTTTAAAGTTGTAATCAGGAAGCCTTAGTGCCTTAGTACTGGAACTGCAAGTGCTCTTCGACTTATGTACTCATTTACCTACATGCAGGAAATCTTAAATATCTCGAGTGAGAAAAAGTGATTTTTACAAAGACTTTTAAATGACCCTGAACACATGCTTCAGGAAGTGGCATCCATCCCACTGCATCCCCAGACCTTAACTGACTCTGACATAAGCTCACACCTTCACAGCCCAAGCCAGGGACTACTGATTTCCTGAAAGCCTCAGCTCTAAACTTCAGAAATCCTACTAGCTATAAACATTTATGTTCACTTTTAAACAAAACTTCAAAATAGGGATTCATACTATTTTTTTATATAAATTAAGTCATTAACATCCATTCATTCATTTATTTAGAGAGAAAAATACTCATTTAATATATCTGAGCCTGGGCTCCTACTTCCTTCTTTCAAAAAGTTTCATTAATATTGTGAAAGAATATCCACTATTTCCACCCCAATTCCTCCTGCGTTTTCACAAATCTGGCTAGGGTAGAGAAATAATTCATCCTTGAGAAGACCATTGTGACAAAATGACCAACTGTGAAAAAAAAAGTCCTGGTTCTGTAAAGAAGGGTTAATGAAGAAAAGCTTGAAACAACAAAAGGCACCATCTATATTCCTCAGCCTCCCATTTTAATTTTTATTTCATGAACTTAAAAAAAAAAAAAAAAGGAGGGGAAACCGCATTCCATGAAGACTTACTGAATCCAAATATAAGATGAAGAGCTGTTACAATTGCACAAGAGCCCAGCTATCTGCAAAGCCTTGCTAGAAAAAGGAAAAAAGAAATGGGTCTATTCTTTTACCTGTTCAGAAGTATTCTTCAATCGAATAAATTTCCCATCAACATCTATCTCTTCGATGCACACGTTCCCGGTGGCTGAAGCGGAATGAGAGATGCTGACACTACTGCTGGCCTCGGATTCTTCCACATCAACTCTCTTCCGCTTTCCTCTAGTTGTGCGCACACTGCGACTTGAGGATGCGCGGGACACTGTCACACGGGAAGAAGGGCTTGGCGAGAGCTTCAATCTAAAAGGAAAAAATAATATTCCCTTCATGAGATACAAGCTCCTTGGTTTCTTTAGTAAAAACTTTAAAAGGACAATTAATATCCTGTACATTCATTTCTAAAGTAAAATATTACTGACAATCTGTTAGACAAAGCTTATATAAACATCTTAACTAAGATAACATTTATTTATGCTAGGATGCCTAGTTTTGTTTAAAAAGTAATAATTTCAATGTTTTTGCTCAGAAAAAAAAGTAATGTAATCCTAATGCAAGAATTGTGGAAAACATGGGCCTGGAAAAGTCATCCCATCTAACCCCCACCAATGTTATATAAAATGTACGTCTTTT
Source organism: Urocitellus parryii (assembly GCF_045843805.1). Taxonomy (NCBI): domain Eukaryota; kingdom Metazoa; phylum Chordata; class Mammalia; order Rodentia; family Sciuridae; genus Urocitellus; species Urocitellus parryii. Next base: position 109,115,766 of record NC_135531.1, read on the forward strand.
TCTTTTCATACCTGTATTCTTTTGTAGTTATAAAAATGTCTAGAACATTGAATTGACTGGTATTTTTAACCTATATTGGCCACTTTCTTTTAAATTCTGAGAATAGGTACCAGAAGGATTTACACACAAAACTGGATCTAAAATACAAGTACAAGCTTTCTTTTAGCATACATGACATTTACAACATATTAAATTACCAAAACATTTAAAATCACAAAGGATATAGTCTATCCTGACACTGTCCAACATTTAAAGTAACAATAATAATAATAAACCAAGACTGCTTGATCAGCATGTTCTATTGCCAAAGCAAAAATATGATTTATTACTACCTTTTATATCTAGGTGTTAAAAAAGAAAGAAAAAAAGTTATGTTGCCTTAATTTTTTTTTTAAATCCTCATTTTACTTTTCCTTAAATAAAAAGAATGGGAACAGAAAACAGACTGTAAGGCAGGGTGAACTTTGAATTCCTTACCGCTCTTCTTCACCTTCTAGGAGTTTCCTGTAAGCACTGATTTCCATGTCCAGGGCTAGCTTAACATCAAGAAGTTGCTCATAATCATTCAGCTGTTGCTGCATCTGATCCCTTATTTCCGCCATCTCTCTCTCTTTGTCAGTCAGCATGCGACGAGAGTTGTCTCTTTCTTTAGCAAGCAAGTCCTCCAACTCTTGAATCCTTTCCAAACATGCTCTAGACTTCAGATTCAAAGGAACACATTTACTTTCTAGGAACATTCCAACATTAGCACAAGGCAGCTATTTTAAACATTTCCTGGACTTGGAAAACAAACGGCCCCATGTAATCTCTAATTCATTAGAATTTAAGATATTTTAATTTTTAGAAATTAAAAACCAGTTTCTAAAATGTAAAACAAATCTCAAGAGAGTTTGGCTAACTAACAAAACAGAAACAGTCCCCAAATGAAAGTTTGTAAATATATATACAATTTCTCTGTATTTTATCAAACAAAAATATAACCTATAATTTTGGTAAAATCTCAAGTTTGACTTAGAGAAGGCCCTTTTTCAAAAGTATAAATTCTTTAAAGAACTAAAAAGAAAAATTCACTCACAAAAGAAAGCTCAAGATGGGTGAAAGTATGTTTTGGATAATTGCTGAGAAATATTTAGAAACCAAAGACATAGAAGGCACTATACATTTTCTCCTTAGAATTGCTATGGTATCTCATACTGCATTACTGGTGAGACGGCAAATTGGTGCAACCACTTTGGAAAGCAGTATAGAGATTCCTCAGAAAACTTGGAATGAAACCACCATTTGACCCAGCTATCCCACTCCTTGGTTTATACCCAAAGGACTTAAAAATCAGCCTACTACAGTGACATAACCACATCAAAGTGTACAGCAGCTGAATTCACAATAGCTCAACTGTGGAACCAACATCAATAGATGAATGGATACAGAAACTGTGATACATGTATGTATACACACACACACACACACACACACCGCCCCCACAAACACACCCACACATACAATGGAATATTACTCAGCATTAAAAGAGAATAAAATTGTGGCATTTTCAGGTAAATGGATGGAAATAGAAAATATTTTGCTAAATGAAGTAAGCCAATCCCCAAAAACTAAAGGCCAAATGTTTTCTCTGTTTAATGGATGCTGATCTATGATGGGGGTGGGGGTGGGGGTGAGAAAAATGGAAGATCTTGGGATTGGGCAAAGGGGAGGGTGGGGAGGGGAGGGGTTATGAGGGTAGGAAAGATGGTGGAATGAGATGGATATCATTACCCTAGGTACACATATGATTGCATGAATGGTGCACTTCATTTTGTATGATGAATTGAAAATTCATTCTGTTGTCATGTACAACTACGTAGAATAAATAAAAAATAAATAAATATAACAAAAAAATTTCTATGATATCTCATGCTTAATTAGCACACAGAGAACATGATAGTGGGTAATCTGTAAAATATTATTGTAAATATAGAAAATTTATATTTGGTATAAAAACGAAAAAAAAAATCACATATCCTATACCAGGAAGTTCATCTTATAAACCTGTAACTCAACTGGGTAATTATTCTCCTGCACTTCTCCATTACAGAATTCATCTCAGTGGCTTCAAAAACTGACAAGGGTAATCAACTCAAAAGACTGATGAGATGCTCAGATCTCAGAATCACAAGTGGCTACATCAGCAGGAAAGAAAGGGCACCTACTGTGCAAAAATTAAATCTGGAAAGCTAGAGACAAAGGGACCCACACACTGTAATAAATACTGCACTCCTGGTGGTAAATTCATTCCTTACAAGGGTATAGATGAAAAATTTGAACAGTTTTACACAGTGGAACTCAACAAATAAGCAAATAGATGGCAGAAACCAGGTTTCTCACTCTGAGAGAAAAGTTACAAATAAGCAAAAGAAAAATTGAAAACTGAACCCTGTGGTTTTGATTTAAGACATACATCTTAGCTTAATAAAAATAAATGTTTCACTTAATAAAAATACATATATTACACAGAAAAATAATTACAGATATATGTGAATACATGGGTTAGCATACATAGATGCATTCTTTAGTTCTGTCTATGAGAGGACACAGAAACAGTGACACCCCAGTACACACTCAGCCCAGATCTTTTTTTTTTTTTTTTTTTTTTTTAAAGAAAGAGTGAGAGAGAGTGAGAAAGAGGGAGAGAGAGAGAGAACTTTAATATTTATTTTTCAGTATTTGGCAGACACAACATCTTTGTTGGTATGTGGTGCTGAGGATCGAACCTGGGCCGCACGCATGCCAGGCGAGCGCGCTACCGCTTGAGCCACATCCCCAGCCCTCAGCCCAGATCTTAATGTCAAATACCTTTCCCAATAAAAAGAACCACGGCTCTTTGGAGAAACAAATAACTAACTCAACAGCTGAAGCAGAGAAAATACACAGTGATCCTTAGAACATTTTATAGTGCCAAACAGTAAGAAGTATTCAAAGAGGATAGTACCCAATAGTTAACCTGACAGTATTTCCCTCTGTGGAACAATCTAAACCAATGAAATAATGTACATGTTAAATTAAAACCCAAAATATAAAACCAAGGGAGACTAGGGAGGCATTAAGTACCCTGGAACACAAGAGGATAATAATAGAAAAACTGGTGAAATTCAAATAGTCTGGAGTCTAGTCAGTATTGACACACTACTCTCGGTTTCTTAGCTTTAACATTTCATGGTAACATAAGATGCTAACAATGGCAGAAACCAGATGAGGGATATACAAGAACTATCTGTACTATGAATCTAACTTTTCTGTAGATCTAAAATTAGGCCAAAATAACAAAACTATTTGAAAAAATAATTATCAATAAATTAATAAAATTCCTAGTAGCATCTGATATTCTATATTAGAAACAGGAATTCCTTTAAGATTGATACTATACATATAAAGTACCAATTAAAAATAAATTGATACTGAGTTCATAAAATCACCTTTTTCTTTTTGGTTTCAAATGTTTACAATTTTAATAAATTAAAAAGTTGACATTTTCCCATAAAAGGAAAAAAAATAAAAATAAATAGATAAAGCCAGGCATGGCAGCACATACCTATAATCCCAGCAACTTAGGAGGCTGAGGAAGGAGGATAGCAAATTCAAGACCAGCCTCAGCAACTTAAGGAGGTCCTAAGCAACTGAGCAAGACCCTGTCTCAAAAAATAAATGGTGCTGGGGATCTGGCTCAGTAGTACAGCACCCCTGAGTTTAATTCCTGGTACTAAACAAAAAATACACATGTACGTACGTTCGTCCATACATACATAAATACATAAATGGAAAACCAGTAGCATAGAGGAAAGGGAATGGAGGAGGGAGAAGGGCAGGGAAAGGAGGCACCAGGAACTGAAATGGAGAAATTAAACTTCATGCGTGTATGGTTATGTTGAAATGAATCCAACTACGATGTATAACTATAATGCACCAATAAAAGCATAAAAAAGATTGATACTATACATTATAAAGACTCCTTATGCCTTAGAGAACTTGCATTTAACTGCATATGCAAAAACCATGCTACATAATGAGAAATCCATTCCTCCTCCCATGGTCTTATATTCAATCACTTTACTTTACTTCACTCTTTTTGGGAGAGAGAGGACAGAATGGGCCACGAGGTAAAATCCAAGGATAGCTGGCTAGAAACAAACTATTCAAGATTCAGAGGTAAGGTGAGCCCAGATTCGCAAACCCCCAAACGTCACTATACTTGACTACCTTTGACCTTAAGAGGTAAAAATCAGGAATAGGGGAACAGCTTAGTGGCATAGCACTTGCCTAGCATGTGTGAGGTACTAGGTTTGGTTCTCAGCACTGCATAAAAATAAACAAAATAAAGACATGCTGTCCATACACAATTACAAAAAAAAAAAAAAAAGATTTTTTAAAATTATGAAAAAAAGAGGTAAAAATCAAAATCTAGGTGTAACAAAGTTTAAAGTTACTCTGAATTTTTTTGTATTTTAAATAGAAATATTTAAGTTCTAACCTGAATACTATACTTATTGTGTAATATACATATACACTTTGTGTAAAGGAAATATAAGGAAGAGTATGAGCAATTAGACCCTGATGCTTTCCCATTCAGCCGTATAAACTACCTGTGAGACCTTGGCAAGCTCTCACTATATCACTAGACCTCACTAAATCAATTTCCACATTCATAAAATGAAGGGATCAAACTAGAATCTCTAAGATCTTCTTATCAATAAAATTTTATGACTGACTTCTAGTGATCTTAGATTTTGAAAAAATAATGTGTAACATAATTATTCTGGTTTATATTGGTCTAGCTGCAATAAAAGTCTGCAGAACATGGGTATCAGAAAAACAAATAACAGAGGTCTTTGAAATGACACAGTAGACTCTTCTGCAAGGCAAGCATACTTTGAATAACCAATTAATTTCACTGAAATCTAAAATCTAGAATACTACAAATAACGTATAAAATTCCTAATTCTAAAACATAACTGCTACCATCTACATATCTTCTAAAACCAATATTTTAAGGGCTATCTCACTTTTTAAGTAAAATTCAAGAAGTACTTTACTAACATGAGTCATATAACTAACCAAAAGGAAACTCTATGGCCCAACAGACAGCATGATGAAACGGTAATGACTCAACAACAAAAACAATTAAGATAAACAATGAGAAAATATTAAGAGATCACTTTTTCTTTTGGATGATTTTTTTCCTAAATATAAACTTTCCAAATAATGAAACATTCATCAAAATATGTTCTTTATCATAAAATCTACAACCCATAATGAAAGAGAAAAAAAAGACTCAAGAAACTTTTTATTTGAGGTGGGTGCCATGGAACATGCCATGGAACATTGCTGTAATTTCAGCAACTCTGAAGGCTGCTGCAGGAGAATCGTAAACTCGAAGCCAGGCGCAGCAACTTAGGGAGACCCTGTCTCAAAATAAAAAGGGCTGGGCTGGGGGTGTGGCTTCTCTATTTGCTATTGAGTTATCTCCTAGAAACTGCCAGGCAGTTGTCCTGACATTATTTAACAAAAAAAAACTTGTAAGGATGAGAACACAATTAGCAGGCAAACAGGGAAAAGACCCTGAGCCTGGGTCTGAAACTGGCTACCAAGTTTCAGACATGGCTACTGCTATTTAACCACAGACAAGTCTTAGTCTCTTCATCTATAAAATGAATATCCACCTCAAGAAGAAACTGATTATATTTTGCCAAATAGCATCAAGTGGATTAAGCAGTAGCCAAACCAACCAACAAGCAAGGAAGCAAAAAAATAAGGAAAAGTAAAACAGAGAAAAAGGCAATACCTAGAACTTAATTAATTATATGGAAAAAAAGCAGTATCAACTCAGCCTAAGAATGTTTATATCACCCTGCCTAGCACGTTAAAACCTTAAACTCCAAGGCAGTGGTATTAAGAATAAAGCCTATGGGGTGATTATATCATGAGAAGAGAGCCCTCCTGATTAGGAGGGGTGGCCCTCACAAAATGTGCCCAAAGGGGCTCATTTGAGGATATAGAGAGAAGGCAGCACCGTTAGGAATCAGCAAACAGCCCCCAAACAGATATCTACTCTGCAGTGCCTTAAACTTCCTAGACTTCTAAACTGTAAAACAAACAAAAAAAAAACCCACGAATTTCTGCTATTTATAAGCCAGCTATGAAGCCCATGATATTTTGTTGTAGCAATATGAAAGAATAAGTCCGATTATGGAAAACAAATTGTTAAGTTCTTTAAAGAAAATCTAAGCAAGGTATAAAGGGAAAACTGGGACTCTAAGAAAAAAACCTATATTAGCCTACAGCCTTTAGCTATGTCACTGAAGTTACCCAGGTCTGTCTGTGGTTGAACCAAAATGAACTGTAAGGTCCTTCTAGCTCCACTGTTAAATGAAAACCCTTAAATACTATCAGGGGAATACAGTTCTAAATTAATTCAAAATTTTATATTATGTAATAAAGTATCTCTGACAATATAAACTAATGTTAACTAACTTTTTACATCACCTAATTTATGTAACTCATCTTCTGTTTTCTGAATTCCCACAATAAATGTGCTCAGTTTTATAAAAATAAAATGACAAAAAAAGAAAAGTTCAATCAAGTTTATTCCTATGTAAAAAATTCAAAATAAGCTAGGCATTGTGGTGCATGCCGGTAATCCCAGCAGCTCCGGAGGCTAAGACAGGAGGATAATGAGTTCAAAGCCAGCCTTAGCAAAAAGCGAGGTGCTAAGCAACTCAGTGAGACCCTGTCTCTAAATAAAAAATACAAAACAGGGCTAGGGATGTGGCTCAGTGATCACGTGTCCCTGAGTTCAATCCCCAGTACCAAAAAAAGAAAAATCAGAACAAGATGTCCTCCCTTAAGAAAAATGGAAGTAGAAGTTACTTCCCAAGTGATTAAAGTGAGCAACTAATCACCAAATCATGCTAAATATTCACACAGCTGTCTATGTCCTCTGGATCCATATTGACTTTACCCTATCCTGAAGTGACTTGAAGCCATGTCCATACCTTCTAAAACTGTACCTGAAGCACAGCACATCACCATGGACTGGAAGGCAGCCAGTCAACAAAGCAGCAATGGAATCATCTGTTATTAGTGTGTACCAATGAATGAATGAATGAAGCCACCAAATTTTTAACCAATACAGATATTAATGCTACTTCCCATGATCCTAATTAAGTATTTTAAGCACAAGTAGAGTGTCTAGAAACACAAAGCATTCACTATCCACTTTTGCATGGTTTGCTTCATTGTGGTTTCTAATCATGACCAAAAAAAGAGGGAAATGTGCCAAGAATAGCACCCTGTAAAGACGAAGCTGTTGAACACAGCAGAAAACCCAAGTCCTAGGTCCTAGGTCCAGTGAAGAAACTAGCAATTTCCTTAGCTTCATGTAATATGTTAACTAGGAATAGTAGTATCTGCCTTAGCGGATGCTTATACAAAGCAAAACAAAAAAACCTAGAAAATTATGAAAACCTGAATGCAAAATAGCACCATCATGTGTGACAAACAGAGAGAAGGCAGGCAAAGCAGGTAGACCACTGTTGTAGAGGTGATCTTTCACAGAGGAAGATACTTACCTCTTTCTGTAGATTAGAAAGTTGAGATGAAAGGCTTTCAATTCTCATTCGACTTTCCATCAGTTCTTCCCTGGCACTGTTGACAGTAGAAGTATTCATCTCTGAGGACAGTCTGGCATTCTCAAGCTAAAAGACACAGCAAGTTACAGTCAGTCTAAAGAAGTAAATTAAAACTAACAAATGAGGAAGCATAATTCACCTAAAGACATTTTAAACCTAAGTCCTGCTGGTAACTGGCTGATGAAACACAGGAAAAGCATCATGAAGTTTGCTGACGTGGTTTGAATTACCTTAAGTCTGTCTGACTTTTGAATTCACTTCCTAAAATATGAGCTTTATTTAACATTAATGTATCTGGTCGCCCCCCAAAGTTTAGTACTTCAATATTTCATCCACTAAACCTTTAATGACAAGGATAACACTGTTAATAAAGAAAGTGTGTAGTAGCAAGGGTGATGATGTTTGTAAGAAAATATCACATATCCCTAAACCACCAAATCCAATACAGAATAGATTATTTCACACCAGATAGAAATACTTCCTTCAGAAGCAAAGACATTCCCTCAGGTAAATACCCCATTCCTCCAAATGCCCATAACATTCTACCATGTATGCATGTGTGTGTCTCAGGAACATGTTTCTACATCTCCTCACTGGCTCCCTTTAAGACACAGTGTGTGATTGATCGATCCTTACTTTAGCTCCTTTTCTGTCTAGCGCAGTGCCCAGCATTCAGCAACTGTTGGACAATTTTATAAGTTCTCTTTCATGAGCCAAATGCTACTTCATAAAATGACGAAAACCCAATATGAACAGTTGGGAGGTCATGCAATGGAAATTACTTTCAAAGACTCTATCTCTCTAATTTTCTAAGTTTGCCCCTAATAATTATTTTTAATTAAATCTTTTTTCCTTTTTTCTTTTTTTTTGGTGCTGGGAGGTTGAACCAGGGCCTTGTGTATTTGAGGCACACTCTATCAACTGAGCTATATTCCCAGTAATACATGAGGTAAAATCACTTACCAGCAAAGCCTGATTTTTATTTTTTTTATTTTTGGCTAATAGAAGTACAATATTTCTATAATACCTTTTATATAAATAATAATGACAGAGGAAGAAATATCAGAGACTATTTGGCCTTGTACAAAAAAAAGCCAAAGTATAGTGGTCACAGTCTATGTATAATAATAGTATGGAAATCAGAAGCAGAAGACGTCCAACATTCATTTACTACTAAATGGATGTTAGGGCAGCATGATCAGTACTTTGTTATTGGAAGAAAATTCTTTCAGGGCTGGGGTTGTGGTTCAGAAGTAGAGGGCTTGCTCGCCTAGCATGTGTGAGACACTGGGTTCAATCCTCAGCCACCACGTAAAAATAAAATAAAGATTGAAAAAAAATTATTTCAGACACTTGCATTCAACTACTACAACATGAAATGAGTGATAAATGGGACAAAAATAAAATTAAAACAATCCTACCGTTTTCTAAAAATTTCTAGTAATAATAGGTTATAGAAAGCCACAGTTTAAAAAAAGACCCATTTTTTATTGATGGAGACTAAGTGAATCATTTAAGAAACAGAACAAAGCAAACAACAGTCACTTTAGGGTGACTGTCAAGTACTGACTTTGGATTTTAAAACAAACCCTCTGAAGAATGCTCACTTTGGCATGGTAGGTCTGCTCAAGCTCTTCCTTGTATAGCCTCACTTGGGCATCATGTTGCTCTCTCATCTCATGAAGGGCTTGAGCCAGCTTGTATTCATACTCGATCTGACGTCCAGAATCCACCTCTACCAAGCGTGTTTCGTGCTTTCTTCTTGTCTCATTAATTTCCTGAGGGTAGAAAAAAAATGACAAAAATCAAATAAATCATTTACCATGGCTGCAATGGTACAATCTGAAGGATATTAGAGCCATGTGATGTTTTACACACCAACTTTCCTCAAGTCTGTCCTGGAACAAGCATGTAGATGTACTTTGTTGCCTTGGTTTTCAGGTGAGAGATTTTTGAGATGGAATTAATAACAGAAATGGTAGTACATCAAGCTGTAGGAACTGTCTATGTCTTCACAGGAACAAAGCATTCTCTAAAAGCATGAAATGACCTCCTGAATGATTTTTAAAGTTTTTTCAAGTGCCATGTAATCATGGATGACTAGACAGTATACTATATTAAACACTGAACAGTAATTGTTTTTCTAAATTGAAAGAAAAATACTTCAGACACTTGAGCCTATTACTGCAACATGAAATGAGCGATATAGGACAAAAAAGGAGAACCTTTTACCCCTAATAAAATTGAAACAATCCTTTTTTCTAAAAATTTCTAGTAATAATAGGTTATAGAAAACCATATTTTAAAAAATATACATTTTCTATATTGATGGAGACTAAGCGAATCATTTTTCGAAAACAGAATTGGGCTGGGGATGTGGCTCAAGTGGTAGCACGCTCGCCTGGCATGCATGCGGCCCAGGTTTGATCCTCAGCACCACATACAAACAAAGATGTTGTGTCTGCTGAAAACTAAAAAATATATTTTTTTTTTAAAGAGAAAGATAATTTTTTCAATATTTATTTTTAGTTTTCGGCGGACACGACATCTTTGTTTTTGTATGTGGTGCTGAGGATCGAACCCAGGCCGCACGCATGCCAGGCAAGTGCGTTACCGCTTAAACCACATGCCCAGCCCTAAAAAATAAATATTAAAAAAAAAAAAAGAAAAAAGAAAAAGAAAAACAGAATGAAGGGGCTGGGATTGTAGCTCAGTGGTAGAGCGTTCGCCTAGCACAGGTGAGACCCAGGTTCGATTCTCAGCACCACACACCACATAAAAATAAAGGAATTGTGTTGTGTCCATCAACAAAAAAGATTCATTCATTCTCTCTCTCTCTCTCAAAAAAAAAAAAAAAATACACATTTAAAAAAAAAGAAAAACAGAATGAAGCAAACAACAGTCACTTCAGGGTGAAACTATTTTGAAAAAGATACATATGGAGAGTTAAAACTATCAGTCCAGACAACTACAAGTTAAAATTTTATCTGCAATAAAATTATTATAGTAATAGGCAGAGCAAAGAATTTACATGACTTCTTTTCCTAATCAAGTGATATAGAGAATAGGGTCTTATTAATAATAGTACTTGACTAACTCAACTACATATAAACTCACTATTAAAGAACAGGTAGAATAATCATGATCCTTCACTGTTTTAAGTTACCAAATAAAACTGGAACGAACAATCTGTCTAAGAACACAAGGGCAAGAATGAAATTTCCATTCCAGTTTCTCACTATGAAAGTAAGATTTGTTTAGTGGCAATAATTACAAAAGCCACAAGAGGGAGGTAAAACCCACTGAAGTTGCTTGATGCTTATATTTTCCAGTACATCCTTTCTTTTAGCCATTATCTTTTCTTTTAGCCACCGAAGAGGAAAATTCACTTGACAGAAACAAGCAAAAAAAAAAAAAAAAAATCAGAAAATCAGAGTTCATATTCCAGTTCTGCTATCAACCTCCCAGGGTTCACATCTGTTTAGCAAATGATACTTATATAAACATGCAAATGAAGGCTACAACAAACAGTGAACACCTACTAATGGTATGCCCTTTGTCTACCTCACTTACTCTTCCATTTTCTCCCTCCTTTTTCCCCTCTTACCTATCCATAAACAAGGAAATCAGGTATATCTACTGAAGTGACTTCAATGTGCAAAAAAAAGAATAGAAATATTTTAAATTATTATCAAAAAGGTAAGCCCCAAATATTCAAAAATGCTACCCTCTCTAAAAATATAAGATTATGTTTTACTGATGCCATTTTTCAAATTTTATGCAGAATCAGTGACCTTACAAAGAATTAAATAATCTACTCCTGGCAATCCAGACATTATAACAAAAAACAAGCAATACATCAAGGACAATTTTAAAAGTACAAAAAATATAAATCAACTTCGCATAATATCTGATTTTGTGATAAAGCACTTGCCTAGCATCCACAAGGTTCTAGGTTCAATCTCCACATTGCAAAAACAAACACTTGTATTTTTTTTTTAGAGAGAGAGAGAGAGAGAGAGAATTTTAATATTTATTTTTTAGTTTTCGGCGGACACAACATCTTTGTTTTATGTGGTGCTGAGGATCGAACCCAGGCCGCACGCATGCCAGGCGAGCGCGCTACCGCTTGAGCCACATCCCCAGTCCATGAATTCCTATTTTTAAGTCTTTGATAGTTACTATTTTCAAAATGACACTACTAATCCCAAACTTTTTCAATTTTTAGGAAATATATATTCCCTTTCTTCAATTTTACTACTTCCTCTATTTGGCATATGTTGCATCTACCCACCCTTGACACAGAAGTTAAGGATTATAAATGATATTTAAAAATTCTCATATGTACCTATAATTGTTGTGAGTAGCTAGACTTCAAGATGGGTCCCCATGATTGCTGCCTCCTGGTATTCACATCCTAATGTAATCCCCTTCCTCACAATTAATCAGTGTGAAAATGGTACATTTGTCACTGCTGCAAGTAGGTTACAGAAATAATGAAGCTTCTCTCTTGGTCTCATGCTCACTCTCCCTCTCATGGCTCATTCTTGGGGAAAGGCATAATCATGAGTAGCCCTATAGAGACCAAGTGGCAAGGAACTGATACCTCCTGCCTAGGAAAAGCAGTTTCTCCAGCCCAGGTTGAAAGCTTGACTGCACCTCAGGAGACCCTGCAACAGAACCACCATTTAAGCCCATGGTTTTAGATTGTTAAATTTTGGAGTACTCTATTTAAGCAGCAAGAGATAACTAATGCAAATGTTTAACATGTTGACAGTAATTAGCAGCTGTGACCAAACCTTTATAACTCAGATGAAGTGACAGCATATGTTTACTTTAACAGCTTATGCTCTTCAATACAGTCTTTTGTTTTCTTTTTTTATTATAGAGGTACTAGGGATCCAACCCAGAACCTTCTGCACCCTAGCCAAGTGCTCTAAGCTATACGCCCAGCCCAGATGCAGTCTTTCTGGCATCAACAACTTGGACAATTTGCCTGCAAAATTTCTCCTATTCCCAAATCTTATCCCTTCATCATTAGATTTCCCACATTTCTTGTAGGAAATAAATCATATTTAAATAATTTGTACTTTTACATGTTTTTTTTTTTCTTAAAAGTAAAATTATATATAATTACCTCTTCGTACATGTTTTTACGAAACTCCAGGTCCTCAGTAAGGCTCTGACATCGATTCTCCAAATCCACTTTAAGTAAAGTTTCATCTGCTAACTGTTTTTTGGCAGCAGATAAAGAGGCTTCCAACTATTACAAGGGGGAAAAAAATGTGATAAAATTACACAGCAATCATTTAGCAATGAATTTAACATATATGAATCAAATCAAATATTACAATTTCTATACATTTATAAAGATATAATTACCATATTTTAACCTTTACCACAGAATTTTGGGTTCATTTGCTGATCCCACTTACAGGGTACCAAACAGATCACCTGTTAAAATGGCCAACAGAGTACAGAACAAAGACCTATCACTCCTATTTTTAAAATCAAACCAATGATTTTTAGTTAACCACTTTGATATTTTCCTGTGTGCAAGAAACAGCATTGCAACATCTTCTTTCCTCACCTCACATTTTAGTACAATGGTGAAATAGCTTCTGAGAGCATCTACACAAGAAAGAATGGCAAGATCTATATAACCCCCACAGAATGACTGAGAGGTGATTGAGCTTTACATGTTAAGATATCTAAAAACTTTCTTCAGGGAGCTTTACATGTTAAGATACATAAAAACTTTCTTCAGGTAACTGATCCAAAAAAACCCCAAAAAACTAAAATTCCAAAATAAACATATAGCCTTTAAAAATCAATCAATCAGGGCTGGGGATATGGCTCAAGCGGTAGTGCGCTCGCCTGGCATGTGCGTGGCGCTGGGTTCCACCCTCAGCACCACATACAAATAAGGATGTTGTGTCCACCTAAAACTAAAAAATAAATATTAAAAAAAAAAATCAATCAAACCAAGGATTAAGACACATGGTAATTAACCTTCCAAACATGGCTCACAACGTTTACCTTACCTGGGCAATCTGATCCTTCAGATCCTCTAAATCTGCCTCTAAACTTTTTTTGTCGCCAAGGGCAGTAGCCAGAGCTGCATCTTTAGAATTCAGTGCTGCTTCATATTCTCGAAGCTTGATCTGGGCACCATTCAGATCAGATTCTTTCTTAGCATAACTGTAATACATTTGAAAAAGCACAGATATCAAATTATACCCCTGGTTTTGAATCCTTCTCCTTGCCTGCTAAAAGGAAAAATAAAAGAGGTAGTTTAAATAAGGGCTACCCAAACCTATTAGAAAAGCAATTCAGGGGCATTAGATCTAGAGTTTTTGGTAGATAACAATATTCTCCTTCACTGTCACATCACTACTAGTCTTGGTTGTCTGAATAAGAACACATTTCATCTTTTTCTATGAAGAGACACATTAAAAAAAGATTTTTTTTTTAAAAAGAGGTTTATTTTAAATACAACAACACAAACGCAAGATATATGAGACAGGCAAGATATAAAAATAGATTAATTACCTGAGAATGAAAAGTTATTTTGTGAGTATTGGTTGTGTTTTTGTTTTGTTGGTGTTGGTGGTATTACTAGGGATCAAACCCAGGGCCATGTGCATGCTAGGCAAGTACTCTACAACTTAGCTACAGCCCCCAGTCAGAAGTAAGTTATTTTAAGAAGCAATTTTATACCTTAATGATGTATCAGTTATATAGAAATTCTCTTGTTGTGTTTTTTGCTTGGTGATATAACATTAAGATACACGTGTACTGTGTGTGTGAGTGTAAATGTTCATTAGAATTTAACTGACCCCAAAAGCTTAAAAGCAACTTCCACTTCTTATATGAAGTGATTTGAAATTTCCCTAACTACAAATAAAAGCCTTCCTAATATTTTGTAGAAAAATTATTTTATATTGTTAACTACCAAAAAATGAGGATGGAGGGCTAGGTTTTGTGGCTCAGTGGTAGAGCACTTGCCTCCTATGTGTGAGTCACTGGGTTCAATTCTCAGCAACACATATAAATACGTGAATAAATAAAGGTCAATCAGCCATATAATGCTGACAAAAAAATATTGAAAAAAAAAACATTAGGATGGATTGATTGACCTTGGTGTCAGGGATTGAATTCAGGGGCACTCAACCACTTGAGCTACATCCCCAGCCCAATTTTGTATTTTATTTAGAGACAGGGTCTATGAGGCTGGGTTTGAGATCCTCCTGTCTCGGCCTCCTATGGAGCACTGAGATTACAGGCATGTGCCACCATGCCAGGCAAAATGAAGTTTTAATTGAGTTTTTTTCTTTAGTGTTAGTTTTTATTATTATTAAATTGGGTTCTACATTATAAATTACAAGTTCGTTTGGATACAGTTGTCCAATAATTTTTAGACAGAATTTTTTTTCCTCATTCAAGTAACTATCATTAGTTATATAAGAAGTCTTAATAACAAATTTTCAATAACTGTTCTTAAGTAAAATTGCTAATGTATAAGTTATTTTTACTACTGACTTTTGAAAAAGAGAAATTTTTTAGTTAATAGAAAAGTTAAAATAGTCTTGTAATGTTAAAAGAAAATGAATTTAAAAAAAAAAATCAACCAAATGGTAAGAAAATACAACTTAAAGACTTCTTACACATTTTGGTATCATAATAACTAAAATCTCAGATCTTTTTACTAAAACCCATATTTTTTTTTTTGTTAAGTTCTTGGCGGACACAACATCTTTGTATGTGGTGCTGAGGATCGAACCCAGGCCTCACGCATGCCAGGCGAGCGCGCTACCGCTTGAGCCACATCCCCAGCCCTAAAACCCATATATCTAAAAGCCACAAGATGGCAGGCTTTCACTAGTTTAGAAGAGGTTAAAGAAAACCACAGAATCATAACCTACAGCCATAATGGTTATTCACCACTTCATTCAAGCACTGGGTCTCCACAGAAATAGAATTGCATCTTGTGAAGGAGCCACTATTTTATTCCACTATAAAGTGGCCAGATTTGGAATAGGATACATAGCATAATACATGATTTAAAGTAAAACTGTATTTTGTTGAGTACTGCACAATACTTAACAAAAGCTACTAGCTCAAAATTATTTAAAAATTACAAAATCTCTGCTTCACCACTATTTAGTGTTTCAATCTTAGACCATAATGTGGTGCTTCATAACTGCAGAGTAAACCTATGCTTTCCAGACCGACAGCCTACGAAGAATGATGGAGAACAAAATATCACGATATTAGACTACTGCAGTGTTCTGTAAAAATGGGTATATTTTATGAAGTATCTTCTTCATGTACTTATTGAATCACACTGATTTTATGGGTAGTACATGCATATAGCTTGAGACTCAATCTTCCACTAAGTAAAAGATACTGTGCAACATTTTGTACAGTGTAGGAAACACAAGAAGTCAAAAAATTAATCGGGCAGTGCACCCAGATAACTAAAATATGGTTCTTTCACAAAATAAAATAAGGTAAGAAAAGGAGGACTAAAATGGATGAGTACCTTGAGTATCTTAGTGCTAGCAGTTGAAACTTTCTAAGAGCTTTAAGTTCAGCCATATAACGCTGACAGTGTCTATTTAATGTCAAGTTCTTAGTCACTTAAAACAGTGATAGTCTAAGAAAATATAAACTGCTCCATTATAAATGCTACCTTAAA
Source organism: Urocitellus parryii (assembly GCF_045843805.1). Taxonomy (NCBI): domain Eukaryota; kingdom Metazoa; phylum Chordata; class Mammalia; order Rodentia; family Sciuridae; genus Urocitellus; species Urocitellus parryii. Next base: position 109,132,143 of record NC_135531.1, read on the forward strand.
GCTCTTCCACCTTGCTGAGCAAATTAGGTAGATATAAATCAGAGGCTGGAGATATATTTACAATTGCAAAGAATTTATTATTTGGCTTTTTCCCCCTATACAGAAGTATACTTCCCAGCGAATACCAACTGTTAGGTTTTTAAAAACATGTACGTGATTAGAAGCTAGAATAATGGGAGGGGGCAGTTTAAAAAAAAAGTGCCTCCAAAGGAAAGTAACCATCTCTTAAATTTCCTACTGTGGGGGAAAATATCTTGTGTGTGTGTGTGTGTGTGTGTGTGTATATATATATATATATATATATATATATATATATATATATATATATAAATACACACAATGTACACAGAGAATATTTCTGAACACTTGTACACAAGAAAAGAATGAATGGTTCCCACTGAGGAACTGGAAACTGGCCTAATCCCTTTGTCTTGATGGACTACAACAATCACAACTCCTATCAGGGCCTGCTTATATCCAACTAGACTAGAGGTAAATATCTGACTCTGGAAGCCAATCTCTGACCAGCAACAATTCAGATTTCATCGTTCAAAATCTGAACTATGGAAATCAACTACAATCAGAGAGTAGTGAAAACTGGAACTAATAAATTGTTAGAAGGCATGACATGATTAGTAAAAAACAAATTAAACCAGGTAACACCATGAAAAAAACACGATATCCCCCTGCCAAAGAGTTGAGGTTTTAAGATTTTATCATTCAAAAAGTATAAATCTTCTAACATAAAACCTTTTAATACCCAATAACAGTACTTTTAAAAGCATGTTTTATTTTGTGTTTGTTTATGCATGGAGATGCTAGGATTAAAGACAGAGTACAGGGTATGGTATCCTATCAATCATTATCCCAACAGTCCTAGTTTTCTGCATGTGGTTTGAAAACTTCTGATTATCTAATGTCTAAGCTCTTTAGCATAGCATGGCACAGCCAACTGCAGAGACCTTCAGGACACAAGGACCTTCTGGCTTTGGATCTTATTCTCCCCAACTCCAGTGTCATCTATTCTAATTCTTAACTCCATTTAACTCCTATCATTCAAAACTGAGACCAAACAAACATCATCTCTTCTTTAAAGCTTTCTTGCTTTATCTCTCCTAGCAGGAAAAAAAAAAAAAAAGACATTTGGATTCCACTGCACTTGGTTCAACATTCTACTACAATGCACAGGACACCTTCTTTCAGAGTAGATGCTCCAAAAAAAAAATGTAAAAAAGAAAGAAAAAGCAACAAACCACAGCAAGAAATACAAATACAAAGTTCAGATCAAAACCTAAAGTCATATATTTAATGTAACAGTTTATCAGTAGAAAAGTATCTTCTGTTTACTGAGGATGAAGCTTATTCTGAGCCCAATCAACCTAGATCTGCCCTACAAGCCACCATGGCCTTCTTGCATAGAAAGACAGCAGGCATTATACTGTCCAACACAAGCCACTTTCTGTGATGCCAAGTAATTTATAGTCTCTTCTCCTATAAGTTTGTGAGTCAACTTTTTGGTTTTTCTAATCCCCTCCCAAAATGCAGAGTAACATTTTATACACAAGTACACCAGAGAGTTTGAAGGCAGAGAAAGAAGGACTCAGTCTAGGCCCTAAATTTTTAAAACTTACTTATTAATCCAAGAAACATTGAGTATCTACTATGTACTACCCAGATAGGAAGATAGATAAGACAGGGTTCCTGGTAGAGTATACTTTGCATTTTAGGAGATTTTTCTTTCTTTTTCTGGACCCTGAATACCTTTCTACTGCTGTAGGTCAGACACTAGCCCATGTCACTACACTTAGGTATTTGGCTGTCTGGGTGACATAAAGGTTTATCTTGTAGATGCTCAAGTAAAGCAATAAAGAAGGACTTGTAAGGGGTACTGCAAAGGGAGCTTAGGGCAGATAGTTCTTGTAGTTGTCCTTACATCCCAAACACCCTTCAGCTGTACAAATTATTCTGTGTACATACATTTCTCTTCTTCCTCCTTGAATCCATAACATTAACGGTGGCGAAAAATTTATGTTTCATAAAGCTAATAAAGGGAGGAGAGTTGATGACTACTACTTCTACATCTTGCACACACTTTAAAATTACACTGATCATACAAATTCCTATGTTTCTGGATGTGCTTTACTACTCCAAGAGACAGAACTCTTTGAGGGGAAGGCCCATTCTTATTATCTCTATATGTTCTATACAGAAACAGAAAGCCTGGACATTACTGTCATTTTGTTAACTGTTAAAAGAACGTGGGGCTGGGGGTACAGCTCAGTGACAGCGCATGCATTCTGACACCCTAGGTTTGATTCTCAGCACCAAAAAAAAAAAAAAAAAAGGGAAGGAAAAAAGAACCCTCCACACACACCTTCCTAGAAAGCTCCCTCCAGGGTTATCCCAACAGTCCTAGTTTTCTGCTTTTTTCATCCCATGAAAAATACCATGTCTTTTTCAAGGAAAAAAAAGTAACTGATACTTATATATTCTCTGTTAGTCACATTCTGAAATGTCCTCCCTAACAACTCACCCTACCAATTTCCAAGAATGGATGAATCATAAAAAATTCTTAAGATTACACTCAAGCTGGACATGGTGTAATATCAACTAGTAGGAAAGCTGAAACAGGAGGATTACAAATTTGAGGTCAGTCTTGGCAATTTAGCAAGATTCTATATCAAAATTAAAAATATAAAGGGCTGAGGATGAAGCCCAGTAGTTAAGAATGCACCCCTAAATTAAATCCTGTGTACCACACACAAACACAAGACTACACCCAAGTCTCCATCAGATTAATAATCTTGAATCAATGAGTTTTATGTCCACAAGATTAAGAACACATGGAGGTCATGCAGTGAGTTAATATTTTGAACATAATCTTTTAGGTTTCTAACTCTATTGCTTCTCATCACTGAATACAGTGTGGACAGCCCAAATGTAGTTAACAGCAGATAACTGGTCAGAGTGCAGAAACCTGCAGAATTGACATCCTGAAACATACACATACTAATTTGCTGAAGCTATTACATGCAGAGATATCTGATAGTGTCGTGAAACAAAAAGCAATTTAAATAGGGATCCAAAGTCATTAGAAGTTATCACTGAAGGTGTTAGAATACATTTTTCTTTGACAATATTTTCTTTGACTATATTTCCTGACTGGCTTTGTTCAGTGTTATTGACCTGCCCAACTAAACTATTTCTACCTCCAGAGAAAAAATTTCTAGTGTTTTCATTTAAATTCAGTGTGAATCTTAATGCTACAAATATGTGCACTCCTGAATAAGTCATGAAGTATTCCCATTTCCTTTAAATATTCTACACAAGGAAAAAAAAAAAACACCACAAACAGCTTTATAAAACTTTTTTTTTTTTTTAAAGAGAGAGTGAGAGGGACAGAGAGAGAGAGAGAGAGAGAATTTTAACATTTATTCATTTTTTCTTAGTTCTCGGCGGACACAACATCTTTGTTGGTATGTGGTGCTGCTGAGGATCGAACCTGGGCCGCACGCATGCTAGGCGAGCGCGCTACCGCTTGAGCCACATCCACAGCCCCAGCTTTATAAAACTATATCCTAAGAATTCCCTCCCTTAGCAAAGTTAGCTTTCATTTCAAATAAGCTTGAATTAAACTAGTCACATTAAGTAGGCAGTTCTAATTAAATATTTGATCATTAAAGAAATAAGCAGCTAGAAAATATATATTTACATTCCTATTAACATTCTCCAGTAATGACTAAAGAATAAGATATGGCTTTAGTGATATACTATGGTGTACTTTCCCAATAAGACCTAGCACCATTAACTGTCTGGGACACATAGCTAGCTACCCTTTGCAGAGTCCTGTTAGACTAACACAGATGCAATAGGTTACTCCATCACTTTCTAAATTTCTCCTGCCATCAATACCATGTACCTTACTGCTCTGACCATATTGGTTGTTCAATCTACAGTTTGACATTGACATTAACCTTGGCTTCTCTACTTAAGTAATTGTCTGTGGAACTCAGGGTCTAAACTTTGCCCTCTGTACTACCCCTTCTGTTGGAAAAACTCAGTCTCACTTTCTTTATGTTCTTCATTTGTTTAGGTGTACCTCAGACTGGTCCTACCTCTAAGAAAGTAGAAGTTAGAAAATGCACCCAGTTACAGAACTGCTAGAAATGTTCAATGAACCTCTTTGGGAAATACATAATTACTATATAAAATAACTGTAGAGAACAGTTTCCCCAGTCATACCACATACATAATAATATGCTGAAAATCATTTAAGACCTAGTAAGTTATGACAACAATAACTACTTGAAAATTAATTAAGAAGCATATCATTACCATAAACTCTTAAAAAAAAGATCAGTTAAACAGAGAATAAAAAGAAATCAATCGGGCTGGGGATGTGGCTCAAGTGGTAGCACGCTCACCTGGCATGCGTGCAGCCCGGGTTCGATCCTCAGCACCACATACAAACAAAGATGTTGTGCTCGCCAAAAAACTAAAAAATAAAATATTAAAAAAAAAAAGAAAAGAAATCAATCACAAAACTTGTAGGAACTAATATGTAGAACAATTAGAAGCTCAATACAAAATAGTTTAAAATTAGGTATCGGCAAATTATCACCGTTCTATTAACATTTTCTTGGTCCTACTGTGTAACACCTGACACAAATGCTTAGCTGAATGAAATTTCTAGTTTGGGGCGGGGGGGGGGGGGTTGTGGCTCAGTGGTAGAGCGCTTGCCTAGCACGTGCAAGGCCCTGGGTTCAATCCTCAGCACCATATAAAAATAAATAGATAGACAGATAGATAGATAAAATAAATAAGGGTATGTGTCCAACTACAACTAAAAATAAAAATAAAATAAAATAAAAATCTTTTTTAAAAAAGAAATTTCTAGTTTGACCAGTAGCACAACCACAAAAGAATGAGCGCTTCTCTTAATCACTCACAATGTAGTTGTAGGCAAACAATCTGTGTTCACTTTTAGGACAGGACCTATATAGACATGCTTCAGTTTGGTTTGCTTATTTTAAAAGAGTCATAAATTTCATTTTTCCTCAGGTACTTTTGTCCTTGTTCTTTGATTTCCATATACAAAAATGTATGTGTGGGCTGGGTTGTATGGCGCTAGGTTCAATTCTCAGCACCACATATACATAAAATAAATAAAGTCCCATTGACAGCTAAAAAAAATTTAAAAACAATGTATGCGCAAAAAGTCATATTAAAAAATTAAAGACCTGGGGATATAGCTCAGATGGTACAGTGCTTGCCTCACATGCACAAGGCCCTGGGTTCAGTCACCAGCAACACACACACACACACACACACACACACACACACAAAGACCTAAATTATAAATGGTCCCTTTTTTGGCAGATTACATGCCTAGAATAAAGTATAAAGCTAGCTTCTAGAAATTAAATGTGCATGAAATTTCCCAGAGATTTTTATGGTACCACATATGCAGAAGAGTAGACAAGGTCAAGAATCTGTGTTCATCAAATGCTTGCTAAGTGAAAAAAACTTACTGATATATATGTTCTCCTGAAAAAAAAATTCATTCAAGACATAATGACTGATGGACCTAAGAATATAAACTTTCAAGTTACACAGTTGAAAAAATAAACTAGACAAGAGCCATTCCTGTTTCCAAAGATAAAAAACAGAAATACAATTACTTGAGATTTTTACTCCTGCCTTAATATGTCAGACAAACCAATAATACGAAAAACCAGAAAACAAACAACTCAAGTTAGTTTTGAATTCCACTAAATCCTCTCTGGCTACTTACATCACTTTCTAGCATTTAAGAAACTATTACATGCTGGGGCGGTAGCTCAGTGGCAGAGCACTTGCCTAACATGTGAGGCACTCACTGGGTTCGATCCTCAGTACCACATAAAAAAATAAATAAAATAAAGGCACACTATCCATCTACAACTACAAAATTTATTTTTAAAAAAGAAACTATTACAGATTGTCATCTTACATAAAAGAGAATCAACAAATGTACAGATTGAGAATTTTCTGAGGCATATGCTGTAATCTCCTGAATGGAAATGAGGTTACTAGAGAAGATGAAAGAGAAACAGATGCCAAGCCAATAATGGGCTTTCTCTGCCTGTGTTTAGCTACCTTTCTTTTTTAAAAAAATATTTTTTAGTTGTTGATGGACCTTTATTTTATTTATTTGTATGCAGTGCTGAGAATGGAACTCATTGCCTCATGCATGCTAGGCAAGCGTGCTACTTACTGAGCCACAACCAGCCCCCTAGCTACCTTTCTTAACTTGGCATTCACTCCTTAATTTTTTTTTTTCCACTCCTTACTTTTTGCTTTAGGACCATTCTAGTCTGGAAAAAGAAATTCTAGGGGATGAAAAAGAAATACTATTCAGTGTTTCATTTTCAGACAATAACATAATAGCTACCATTCTATACAAAATTATTCCTAATCTCCACAAAACAAGGATTTTTAAATTCCTCAAACAGATATGCTCTACATAAAGCCAGGCCAATTAGGCACAGCTGTCTGAGCTCTGTTCATGTTTTATATTACCATAAGGTTCTCTAGAACAGCTGTCTGGTGGCAGCTGAACACCACTCAACACAAGTACATTTATTCAAGTGATTATCAAATCTGTTTCTGGTGATCTCTTCATACCCATAGCTCAGAATCTATGTGGTCTTTATTATCTAGTCATGATCCAAACTTTTCGAAGAAAAATAAACCTTGAGTTTAAAATAAAGGTGCCTACAGAAAAATCTTCTGTCCTAAAACTAAATAATCTTATTTCATAATAGGCTCAAAGTGCCTATTAAATATGCATTTGTTCCAACATTACCTGATCAGTTTCAATAGTATCCAATTACCATCCCTTCCAAAGGGAAAGGGGATTTGATCTACAACATTTCTCATGAAAGACAATTAATGAACTTCCCTGTTATTAAAACAAATGTAATACACAAAAATTCCAAATAATCTTGTGATCACAATTCTTATTAACAAAGATTGCTACTGGCATATGCAAAAATACTAAGAGGCTTTTGCACAAACTCCAAAGCTATTGCTAGTAGTTGATCAGTCAACAAAATTAACCAACAACCCTATCAGAATCAGGAAAACCCTAACTGAAATCAAATTAAAATTAGGAAAACTACTAAAAGAGATTGAAAGTAGACCACAGAACCTTTTCTTTGAAAACAAGAAATTCACTCTAATATAAACAGGCACAGGAATTGGGGAATAGACACTTTAAGTACTAATACGAATGACTTACTCATTTAAAAACAACCACTACCAGTATTTGGTCACCTACCTACTATGTGCAGGCACTGACCTAGAAGCTTAGATATCAGCAGTTAACAAAATATACGAAATTTCTGCCCTTATGGAACTTCTTGTGAGAAAGGTCACAAAATGCACAAATACAAAAGCCAGGCAGCATAGGGTACAGTCATCACTTGGCTACCTGCACTGCGCATGGCGGGCGGGCTGGCATCAGGTCGATGTGGCCCAGTGTAGCGGCAACGCACCTGGCGGAGAGAATCTGGAGGCTGAGAAGACAAGGATAGGCCCAGGAAAATGAAGAAATGGAGCAGCCAATGCAATGGAGAGGAAGGCCACCCTTTGGGAGGAGGTGAAGCCACCAGCCTGCAGGAAATAATAGAGACAGGCCCACCATACGAAATAGGCAGATCAATAATGGAATGCGTAGAGATGGAGATGATATGGAAATAAGAGGAGATGAGAGAAATCAGGAGAAAACTTGGGGAGCTGCAGTTGAGGAACTGTCTACATATTCTTATTGGAGGAGCTCTCTAATCACCATGACCAGCATAATGAATTTTGCCTATGCCTTGACTTGGTCCATTTTCCATGAGATTAATACTGTGCTTCCCCCTGTTTTTCTTTTCCTTGCATTTTCCTGATATGCCTTTACAGATCTGTTTGCTATGAACCTTATGTTATTTCCATGTGTCAAGTGGGTCTTGTGTTGCCAGCTTCTGGTTGAAGACAGACTTTGCACCCAACCTAAGTTTCTGACAGCAGTAGGGTTTTACCCATTTGAATGGAAACATACAAAGTTAATAAAGCAGTTAAAAAGGAAAAATAGGGCTGGAGATGTAGCTCAGCGGTAGCGCGCTCGCCTGGCATGCGTGCGGCCCGGGTTCGATCCTCAGCACCACATACCAACAAAGATGTTGTGTCCGCCGAGAACTAAAAAATAAATATTAAAAATTCTCTCTCTCTCTCTCCTCTCTCTCTCTCTTTAAAAAAAAAAAGGGAAAATAAAAGCACAAATACATGTCAAGAATAACCACTATCTGGAAGAAAAATAAATCAGAATAAGGAGTATAGAAGGGGAATATAATGATTGAATATAGTGGTCACAAAGACTAATTCTGTGCCTATAATTAACAGCCATTTTTACAATTTTCAAGCCTACATTTTATTTAGCAACATGAATACTAGTATCAATTGTAATTTCACTACTCCTTGATGGATTGTGTGGAACTCAACCTTCTGCAAAAAACAGCCTCCTACAAATCACTGTTAATAATTCTTTTAAGGGAGTTTACAGAGTGTTGGGGAATTTGTAGCTATAATAGAAAGCAAAATCTGACACTAGCCAGTCCACAAAGAGATTCCAAACTATCAATTATTTACACAAAATTATCTAATCAATGAAACAAATGTCTGGAAATATCTTGATAAGTTCTAGGAAAGAAAAGAAAAGTGGGGCTAGGGATGTGGCTCAAGCGGTAGGTAGCGAGCTTGCCTGGCATGGGTGCGGCCCGGGTTCGATCCTCAGCACCACATACAAACAAAGATGTTGTGTCTGCCGAAAACTAAAATGTAAATAAGATATTAAAAAAAAAAAAAAAACATTACAGATCAGGGCTGAGAATATACCTTAGTCAGTAGAGTGCTTGTTTAAAAAAAAAAAAAGAGAGAGAAGAAAAGTACATGGTATTTCAATAACGCATGAGTCGTTTTGGGACACAAATGGCACATTAAACACGACTCTACTGTTACCCATTCAGAAACCTGATTAAAACAGCAAAAGTACAAATTCCTGGGGCCGGGGTTGTGGCTCAAGTGGTACATCGCTCGCCTAGCACGTGTGAAGCACTGGGTTCGATCCTCAGCACCACATAAAAATATAAAATATTGTATCCACCTAAAACTAAAAATTAATATTTTTTAAAAAGTACAAATTCTTGAGGAGAAAAACTGAAAATGAAGTGACAGTATTTTAGAAGGCCAGAAAGCAGATCATGAGTAAAAACAACTTAGCCAATCCAAGGGTGCTGAATCCTAAGCCAGACACTGGGTGAAGCCATACTTCACCTCAAAGAAGTATAATCAAGAAACCTCATTCATAAGAACCTCCAGAAATCTAGACACTGTGTGTTGGTTCAACCAATGTAAATTCTAACCTCCTGGTAGTACTTTCATACAATAGAAAGTCACCTCTCTAAGTTCCCCCAGACTCTCTTGCAGCTATGATGCTGAATGCCAATTAGGTTCTCTAACCAAATGCATATATAAACAACAAAGAAGAAATACAGGAACGCACGGGACCAATATAGAAATGCATGGGATCGCTTTCCAGGCCCTTGCATCAGATTTTCTGCTGACAAACAAGTCATGAAGGACAGAAAAGTGCCGCAGTCCAGCTGCAGCAAAATAACGGGGGTGGGGGGTGACGAACAACTTGTGTACATTGATACAGCAGGAGTAGGAGCCATTTATTGTTGGACACGAGGGGTATATATACATTCCACACAGCTTATCTTAATTAACATAAACTAGATACATCAGTCAACCAATAAGGAATCACCACACTTAATGGCTCGCTTTAATTACTTCACAAACCACTCCCTCTGGCAAAATGCCAGTCGCCATCCAGACTTGTTTACAGACTCTAACATTGCATGAAGTTTTTCCTATCTTTATGTTAGTAACACACATATTACTGTAGAACTACAGTTAGGTCTTGAAATCAGGAAATGTAAGTCCTCCAACTTTGGTTTTTGGTTACTGCAGTTCCCATGCATTACCACATGAATTTTACAGCCAGCTTATCAATTTCTGCAAAACAACAAAAAAGGCAGCTATGATTTTAGTAAGATATAACACTGAATCTACAGAAGAATTTGAGGAGAGCTGCCTCCTTAATATTATATTCCAATCCATGAACTGGGATGTCTTTCCATTTATCTAAACCTTATAAAAATTTTTTCAGCCACGTTAAGTTTCTAGTTAGTATGTAAGTCTCTCATTCCCATAATATTTATTTCTAAGCATTTTATTCCTTTTGATGCTATAATTGCTTTCTTAATTTCATGTTTAGATTTTTTGCTGCCAGAGTACACAAATACAACTGATTTTATGTATATAAATTATATATTTGTATTATATAAAATATATACTATATATATATATATGTGTGTGTGTGTGTGTGTATCTATGGTATACTGACATTGCTAAACTTATTAACTCTCTGTTTTTGCTCTTAAAAGATTCCTTAAATTTTTCTATATACAAGATTATTTGCAGGGCTGGAGATGTGGCTCAGCGGTAGCGCGCTCGCCTGGCATGCGTGCGGCCGGGTTCGATCCTCAGAACCACATACCAACAAAGATGTTGTGTCCACCGAGAACTAAAAAATAAATATTAAAATTTCTCTCTCTGTGTCTCTCCTCTCTCACTCTCTCTTTAAAAAAAAAAAAAAAAAAAAGATTATTTGCAAATAAAGGTTTTTTACTTCCTTTTTAGTCTTAATCTCTGGTTAAAACTTTCAGGACAATGTTGAATAGAAGAAATGAGAGTATACATTCTTGTTTTATTCCTTTGATATTTACCAGAAAATATCACTTGTCTTTTTCATAGAGATTCTTTTGCTAAAGTTTCCTTTTATCCCTACTTTAGAAATTTTTGTCATGAAACATAATGGACTTGGTCAAATGTTTTTCCCACATCTTGAACATATGGTTTCTGTTCTATTAATATGGTATATTACTTTGACTTTCATAACTGAAGCAACCTTATACTTCCAGGATAAATCCTACTTAATAACCGTATAATTCTTTTTATATGTTAATGGATTTCATTTACTAGTACAGATAAAGTATCCCCTTATTTGAAATACTCTGAAGAAGAATACCAGATTTAGAATTTTTTCATATTTTGGAATATTTCCATAAACTATAGGTCGACAATCTCTAAATCCAAAAATCTGAAATGCTCCAAAAATTCAAAACTTGTTGGGCACCATTACACTCAAAAAGTTCCAGATTTCAGATATTTCAGATTTTGGACTTCCAGAGTCTAAGAATACTCAGCTTGTATTTTTTTTTTAATTTTCCACCTATATTCATAAGGAATATAGTCTGTAAAATTCTTCTCTAATAGGGTCCACTGTCCATTCTCCAGTATCAACAGTGGTGGCTTCCTAGTCCTGAATCACAGCTACACATTGTTTTTTGAAATTCAATTGTTTCAAGGTGTACTTGGACAGAAAAGTTCCCAAAGGTCAGTTCTACAATATTCTAGGCATCATTCCTGTTCAAGCCCTTCTAAAAATTTTTTCTAAGCGCCTATATTTCATATTGTTTACCATTTGTTCTCAACCTACAAAGATCAACAAACAGAAAAATAAATTAACTTGGATCTGTCTCTCCATGTGATGCTGCCCTCTGCCATGTTATGATGCATCAAAAGCAAAAAATCCTTCACCGTATGCTGAACAGCTGCTAGGGCCATACTCTGAGACTTCCCAGTCTCCAGAACAATGAGTTAAATAAACAAGGAAGGAAGGAAGGAAGGAAGGAAGGGATGGATGGAGGGAGGGAGGGAAGGAGGGAAGGAGGGAAATTAACTTGAAGCACATAGTGGCTATGAAAGAAAATGAAGATTTCTGAAGAGGCAAGAGAAACTACTATATCCATAAAATTTAAATAAGAACAGGATGATATAAAGAGATATAAAACGAGTAATAAGCTATTTTTAAAATGACAGTAAAATTTGGAAGGGAAAATTTAGAACATATACTAGAAGAGGAAAAAAATTTAAGGTAAGGAGACCAAAAGATCAATAAGGCCCACCATTTGAATGATAAGCATCTCAGAATATAATAAAAATAGGAGAAAATATCAATAAAGTAATTCAAGAAAATTCTTAAGCACTGAAGGACAAGAATTTCCACATCAAAAAAATTCAGCCAAATAACCAAAGCAATGTATGAAAAAAGATCTACAACAAGAATACCCTTGTGAAATTTAAAACTACACCAAAAGATCCTGTAAGGTTTAAAATTTTTCACTTATTACCACTTCTACAGTAACAAAACCTAAAAAACTATACAACATGACTTCAAAAATCCTAAGAAAGTATCCTTCACAACCTAGAATTCTACACCCAAATTATTAATACTTTTGCAAGGCAACTAGACTGGAGAGGAAGACAAGATTTCAAAAATTATTTCATTAATAAACTAAAACTAATAGGATACTTAATGACCAATATTTTAACAAATGGCATAAAAAGTCCATATTATAAAACACTGAGTAAGTGGAATAAAAAAATGCTATTTTCATAGGTGATCGAAAGTAAGAAGAAACACTAGTCATATTTCAGAGTTCTGTTAGGGATTATGTTAATGTTGTGTATTTCTGCATATATTAAAAAATAACAGAGTTGCTGGGCACAGTGGCACATACCTGTAATCCATCCCAGTGGCTCAGTAGACTGAGGTAGAAGGATCACAAGTTCAAAGGCAACCTCCTTTCCTTCAATGGCCAACATTCTTGAACAAGATCTCTTTCCTCTCATTCTCCCTCAATTATGGTGGTGGTTTTGCTCTTCTCAGTCAATAATCATCACCCAGGCATAGACCATGGGTATTTTTTAGGTCATAGCAAACTAAAAAACTAAAAACTCCTCATTCTCCCACTCAACTCTTCCTACTGCTCCATTACTTAGCATGATCCCATCCAACCCCATTGTGGGTTTTCCTTCTTCTATCTAGCCCCCATGTTTTCCATGTCTGCAAGTACTCCAAATTGCCAGCTGACACCTCCACCCTAAAATCCAACAAACACCACTAACTCACTAATCTTGAGTAGATTCCTCCAAACCTGGGGCAACACTGTCTACCCAGGTACTGCACTATATACCACAATACTGTAGGGTCAGGTTTCTGCCCCCACCCCATGATAAACAACCTGATAATGGAACCTGAGTGTCCCATCTCTGTAGACCCAGCATCTGGTTCAAGGTCTGGCAAATGGGTTGAAGAAAAAAATAAAAGAACATTTCTGTCATGAAAAGATTTATAGAGAGGTTTTAATTTCTTTTTAATTAAGGCATGGCATAAAATGGGAAAGGAGATTTTTTTTTAAGAAGAGATAAAAGAAGTCTCTTTTAGTTATTCATCTTCACTTGTTCCTTACTAGCAAATGATTCCCTCAGTATTTCAAACACCATTTCAATTACTGCACCCTCCTCACAAATCCAAAATTACCTCTCTGAAGAGTATGGACTAACAATGTGAAAAACAGACATTTAATATCATTTTCAAAAGTAGTCCCCAAAGGGACCTGAAAACCAAATGTCCTCCCTCCATGTCCCAAACACAGGTTACAGTGTTCTGTGAGACTGCTTCATGTCAGTAAACCGGAATCATGCCTGCAGAACCATACTGCCATAAGGATTAAATGAGTCCATATATGTAAAAACTCTATCACAATGTTAAAGACACAGCTAGGATTCAGATTGTTCTACCATTCATTTATCTGCTAAGTAGTCTCAGACAAAAAATAACCTCTCTGAGCTTCATTTCCTCATCCATCCAGAGTAAGGTTATCAGAAGGCTTAAAAGATATTATCTGTAAAGCCTCTAGTATACTGCAGCAAACAGAACAGGCAAGAAATAAATGTCAGCTTTTCTTTGGAAGGTGTGGGAGAAGGTAGGGTGGAACTAAACTCAGGGACTCTCACATGGAAGGCAAGTGCTCTACCACTGACCAACACTCCTAACCCCGAATGTGCGCTCTTTTTCCCTCCTGCATCTTGCACAAGTTTTTTAATCTGTTTAGGCCACTCTTTCTGTATCTATAAAATCAATTGGTTAGATCAGATGATCTAAAACCCCTATTGCAATTCTATGATCAATAAAAATGAAATAAGTGCAAAAATTTTAAAGACCAACTAAGCATATTATTTAAGGAAAGCCTCGCTTATTACCCAGGTCTAAATCAAAATTATCAGCAGAAACCTAAGATTATGATCCAAGTGATCCAAGTGTAGAATCTTCTCTTTTATATTAGCAATGTAAATATAACAATTTAAATGGTCAATTTAAAAAAAAAAACCTATAGAAAAATATTAAACTGTTCCAAACAGGACAAGGATATTCACCCATTCCTGATGGCATCAAAAATCGATAAAAGTGGCCAGGCACAGTGGCACATGCCCGTAATCCCAGTGGCTGAGTAGACTGAGGCTAGAGAATCATAACCAGCCTCAGCAACTTAGTGAGGCCCTAAGCAACTTAGCAAGACCCTGTCTCAAAATAAACAATGGGGGGGGGCTGGGGATGTGGCTCAAGCGGTAGCGCGCTCGCCTGGCATGCATGCAGCCTGGGTTCAATCCTCAGCGCCACATACAAAGATGTTGTATCCGCCAAAACCTAAAAAATAAATATTAAAAGTTCTCTTAAAAAAATAAAAAATAAATAATCGGATGGAATAAAGGTATTGTGTCCAACTACAACTAAATAAATACATACATACATACATACATAAGATTTTAAAATAAATAAATAAATAAACAATGGGCTGGGGATGTAGCTCAGTGGTTAAGCACCCCTGGGCTAAATCCCCAGTACCAAAATAAAAAAAGGTAAAAGTGCAATGCCTTTATCCAGTGGATAATATTTAACTAACAAATTAGATAACATTTAACCAGAATTAATCAGGGGACAAAAACCTGGTATTATCAGTAAGAAGGCTCCTAAATAACCATGTGGATTCAGAGAAATTGGTTAGATTGAGTCACTGTGAAGCTTATTTCCTTGAAGCTTATTTCCTTGATCAGAGCAAATTAAGTGGCCAATACAGGGTATCCTGTTACATCTTTAAAATGTGTTAAATGATATTCTACACAAGTATTGACAAGATGTCACAAAATGTTGCAAGAAAAAAGAACGTCTATAAATATTTATCATTAACCCATTTTTGTTAATAACATGGGTATGAACCTTCAAACTCTTTATTTTGGGGAGATGGAATTAAGTGATTTTAATTTTTTTCTTATTGTTTATCTGTGTTTTCTCATTTTCTATTTTTATATCAACGTTATTTTTTTTGAAATTCCAAAATACAACTACCAAAGTACAGATGTGCACTGAAAAGGAAGGTTAAAACTTTGTTTAGAATTCTTGAATTCTAGAAATAACTAGGGGACTCAGACAAGGTTCCCTCACACAGCTGACACCTGAGGCTCCTTCTCTCTGTGTGTACACGATACGACCAAACTGATGGTATAAGTCTAAGGATATCCGAGGTAACATAATCTGGGCAATAAAGAATAAACATAAGTAGTACTGTTCAAGAAAAAGACTTGGCAGCATATTTTTACAGTGCTTTATCTTTCACTCTGTGTGTTTACTTCCTTGAAACTGAGTACACTAAAAGATTACCTTGTCTTACCCCCAAGTTAAATAAACAATTTCAAAAGCTATCTTGCTGTACCAAACATCCTTTGAAAGCACAGAAAGGAAATGCCATGACAGTTTAATTACTTAAGACCTATTACCAAGACTTTAACACCAATTCTATGGGTTTGATCCTGCTGTAGTTTGAATCATGAATGTTCTTCAAAAGCCCATGTGTTAAATGTTTGGTCCCCAGGGGAGCTTTACTGGAGGTAGTAAACGTATAGGAGATAGGGCCTAGTGGGAGATACTTAGGTCACTGGGGAGTATGTCCCCAAAAGAGATTGCGGGACCCTGTTTTCTTCCTATTCCTTCTCTTCACTACCTGAGCATGAAGTGAGTGATTTTTGTTTTGTTTTGTTTGGGGTTGGGGAGCGTACTGGGACTGAACACAGGGACACTGGACCACTGAGCCACATCCCCAGCCCTATTTTGTATTTTATATAGAGACAGGGTCCCATCAAGTTGCTTACCACCTCCCTTTTGCTGAGGCTGGCTGTGAACTGTCTCCTGACCTACTGGGATTACGGGCAAGCACCACTGCCCAGCTGTGAGTGGTTTTTATTCTACTACATACTTGCATCTTGATGAGCAAACCTGCCACTGGCTCAAAACAATGGAACCAATCTTTCACATACTGGAACCTTCAAAATTGTGTGCCAAAATAAAAATTTCTCCTTGTAAGTTAACTAATTCGGATAGTCTGTTATAGCATCATAAAGCTGTTTTCCTGAAAATTAAAGTATTATTTTTTTAAAGAGTGAGAGAGGAGAGAGAGGAGAGAGGAGAGAGAGAGAGAGAGAGAGAGAGAGAGAGAGAGAGAGAGAGAGAATTTTTTTTAATATTTATTTTTTTTAGTTTTCGGCGGACACAACATCTTTGTTGGTATGTGGTGCTGAGGATCGAACCCGGGTCGCACGCATGCCAGGCGAGCGCGCTACCGCTTGAGCCACATCCCCAGCCCAAGAAAAATTCTTAAAAGCTTTCAGGAAGTGGGGAAAGGCAACTACAAGCAAAACTACTAATTAGCACTGGATGCTACAAGACAATGAAACAGAAAATTCTTTCCGGTACTTTCCAGGTACTGAGGTAAAATGTTAAAGTAGCATTCTATACCCAGCTCAACTATCAATCAAGCATGAACCAAGTTACTTTCAGAAAAAAAGGACTCAGAAAGTTTTATTTCCTGCCATTCTTTCTGAATTAAGTTACTTCAGGATGTTGCCCAACAAAAAATAAAGAAATCAAGTAAAAGGAAAATATGTGACCTAGGATGACACTGACTTTAAATCATGTAAATTCCAGGATGTCAATGCATAAGATACCTCAGAACAGAATATGCAAGTAAAAAAAAGTAGATTCATATATTATGATTAGATTTCTTCAAAAAGTCTGCATGTATGCTGAAGCAAAAAAATTTTTTACAAGAAATGACATGGTTCAAATAGCTATCTAAAATGTGGCATACTGTGAGTAATTTGTTTTATAAAAGAGAATATTATGCCTGATCCTGACACCAGAAAAATACACACAGTAGCACACCTAAGAAAGAGTTCTAGAACACTGCTTGGTAATTCAGAGATGATGATGATGATGATGATGATATGATGATGGTGATCTTAAGATGATACTGTTTTAGTCAGGGTATTAAACCCAGGGGCAGTTTACCACTGAACTTCATCCCCAGTCCTTAATATTTTTTGAAATAGGGTCTCACTAAATTGCTGAGGCTTGAACTTGGGATCCTCTTGCCTCAGCCTCCTGAGTTGCTGGGATTACAGGCCAATGCCACCACACCCAGCCCCCTCAGAGAGTATTTTCAATTGTCAACCTTTCACAGATCTTCCTTCACCTCACTAATCCTTCAACCCGCTTTTTTTCATTTCCCTAGCATGTTATTACTCTAGCATTATATACATTATATCGTTGTGTAGTCAACTTTTCCTCGATATGAACAAAATACCAGACAAAAACAATTCAAAGGTGGAAGTTTATTTTGGGCTCATGATTTCAGAGTTCCAAAGTCCACCAACTCCACTGCTCTGGGCCACAGATGAGGCAGAGCATTATGGCAGAAGTGCATGGTGAAGCTGCTAACCTTATGATGGCCAGGAAATAGAGTGGGAAGAGTCAGGGACAAAACAAATAATCCCCAAGGAATGCCCCAGTTGCTGACTTCCTCTAGCCACAACCCATCCATCTAAAGTTACCACCCAATAATCCATTCATGTTATTAATCCATCAAATGGATAAATCCATTCATTAGATAACAACTATCATAATCTAATTATCTCATCTCTTGCAATAAGACAGCTTTTGAGGCACACACCATATCACATTGATTCTAATACACACATTCTTCTCACTTCTTAATCCTGTTGAAATCAGCATGTATTTTCTAATCCCTAACATTTACAACTGTTGTCAGCCAGGTGGCAGCCTTGTCACTGTAAAAAATCTTCAATGGATATTTTATAGAAAGATTATAAAAGAACCAGCATCAAAATGCCTCAGATCAGACAAGACAATTTTGCTTACTGGATATCACTCCCACTGCATTCGACCATGTAGGATATTTGCTAATTTTTAAAAATCTCTATCCTCCACATACAAAAAAGTGCCTAGTACATGAGATATCTGATCTGTGTCGCAATCTAACATCTCTGAAATTGGGATAGATGCAACAAAATGGATTCGACACAGTTGGCCCTGATTTTTTTTCATTTTTAGTGGCACACATTAATAATGGCAAGTCTTAAAATCAATGACATGTAAGATTTGAATAAATTCAGTATCAAAAAAAATTGGAGGAAGATGAAGAGCGAATTTGATCCTTCATTTCAAAAATTGATTCCAAGAGTTAGTTTTATTTATGTTTTGTTTTTGATTTACTAAGAATTATTTTATTCTTTGAGTTAGGAACTAAATACCCAAAGATATAAAAATAAAAATATAAACTGCCTCCTCAAAAGGGGCAGTAAAAGCCAGCAGGCCCAGCTACTCAGAAGGCTGAGGCATGAGTATCAGAGCCCAGGAGTTCAAGAGCCCAACCTTGGCAACACAATGACACCCTAAACAGGGGAGTAAGGTTTCACTATGGTCAGTCTGCAGAATTTTATTTTTATCACAAACACAAAACTTTTTTTATTTACTGTTTTAAAACACTTAATGAGAGACATAAAAATATGTAGAAACTGAGACAGGAAAATTCAGAGGAAACAAAGAAATTCAAAGATAAACAGTCAAAAAGAAATTTCTCAACTGACAGTGAGGATGCAGAGACCATTAACTAGACTCAAATTTAGCAAATCTTTAAAGTGTGACATCAGCACTTGTTGCCTACTGATGACATTTTTTTGCTTATCAGAAAAATCAAGGAAAGCTAGGGACTGTGGAGCACGCCTGTAATCCAAGTGACTCCGGAGACTGAGGCAGGATGATAGCAAGTTGGGAGACCAACTTGCAAGTTCTCCTGGAGAACTTAACAAGACCCTACCTCAAAATAAAAAATAAAAAGGATCAGAGTGTGGTTCAGTAGCAAAGCGCCCCCGGGTTCAATTCCCAGTTTGGAGGAAGGGGGGAATTTAAAGTCAGCAAAGGTGTGGTGAGTGTATCTGTGAAAACTCAGACCACCTTAGACGAAATAATTACAAGCTCTCCCTCACTGAAACAACGTTTTTACACAGCACCCCTTCACCTGCCCTGGCCTACTGACAGGCACAGTGACAGTGGAGTACGGTAGGGAATCCTAGCATAGTCTCTAAGGGAAAAACCAACTACATCGTGAGGAGTCAAAATCTGGGGGGAAAGAACTGCTGCCTGGCCAGTGAGCGATCCACCACTCGCGAAAGGTGGCCCGAGTGGCCATAGAATACAAAAGCCCAGCTTAAAGAGTTCACAAGCACCCAAGAGCCCAAAACTCTCCCCGCTGAAAGGCAGGACATCTTTCCCCTGAGAAAGCTAACAGGGGTAGCAAAACCAACTAGCCCAAGACTAGCAGTAGGCGGGCCAATCAGACCCCGCCCTGAATGTCCAAGGAAGGCACTGAGCGCTAGCAAAAATGTCACTGGGCCAAGACTGAGCGCGCCAAAGCAGGACCCACCCCCGGGAAACGCGGACGCTCCGGGCGGGTCCGGGTCCCTCCCCTTCCTCCTCCCGCGCACAGCTCATTCATTCTCGTAGCGGGCAGCAAGGGCTCCGTGGCCGGCTATCCCAGCCTTGCAAACCCACGAGACGCTTTGTCTGGCGCTGGCCGGAAACCGAGGCGCGCACTCGAGCGCGCGCCCGTGCGCCAGCTCCCCCCACTGGGACTATGGGGGCCACCGTGCAGCATGAAGAGCAGTCTGGATCCCTGGGCCTTAGGTTCGAGGTTCGAAGCCGCGAGCTACTCATCGGCAGCCCCAGGCACTGACTTCGCCCGACCATGCTGGGTACCCACGTCCTGGAAGCAAGCATCACTGCTCCACCATCACTGTAACTCGAGCTTCCTCCACGACCCTGTCCCTCCATAAAACACAAGAATAGTTCTTTCCGGAGGCAGAGACCAGTCCCTTCCCAAGGGCATGGGCACCTGGCCTCGGCTATGCCTACCCGGGGTGGACCCCGTAGGCGCAACCGCCCCTCCCAGCGCAACAAACGCAGCCCCCATCGAGCAAACACTCACTTGAGCAGCAGCTGGTCGTGCTCGGCCTTGAACTTGCCCAGCTCAATCTGCAGCTTGGCGCGCTCTCGGGCCGTGTCGTCTAGCGCGCGGCGCGCGTCAGCCAGCTCGGTTTCGTATAGCGCCTTGAGTCCGGTGAGCTCGCGGCCGCGCACCTCCTCGCGCTCCGTCACCTGCAGCTGCAGCGCGCTGTTTTCTGTTTCCAGACTGCGCACCTTGTCGATGTACACGGCCAGTCGGTCATTGAGCTCGCGGAGCTCCTCCTTCTCCTGCAGCCGCGACAGCCGCGTGGGACTCAGCGGCGTGCTGGGGGCGCCGGCGCGGCTGCCACTCCGCGGCGGCACGGGGGTCGCGGTCGCCATGGCGAGCGGAGAGAACAGCGATGAGGCAGCAGGCAGCACCGGCACAAGAAGAGGCTGCAGGGGCTAAGCCGGGACCGAAAGCCCAAATTGGCGAATCGGCGTGGGGAGGGAGAAGCACCTGGGATGGCGGCAGCGGGTTACAGCACAAAGGGCAAAGGGGAAGCGCTACGAATCAATCGATCGTAAAATGTCCTTTGTAAGAAAACACGCACACACGCACACGCGGGAAGGAGGGAGGGGAGGCTGACCGGGAGACCGAGCAGGTCCGCGCAGCCGCCGCTGAGTCTCCCGCCCGCAGCACTTTGTTTCTTCTCTGGCTGCGCGGAGAGGCGGGCGGGGGGAAGGAGGCCAGCGAGGGGCGGGCGGCCGGCAAGCCGCGGAGGGGGGCGGAGGTGGCGCGGGCCGGGACGCCGTACTCTCCAACATGGCGGCTCGCGCACGTGACCGCTGCCGGCCAATGGGAAACGGGAAGCGCGCTCCTGGGGCTCGGGGGCCGGGCCTGTGAATTCAAAATCGGGCCCTGGGGCAACCGTCGACCTGAAGCGCGAAGTTGGGCGTGGCCGGGACTGGGCCGAGAGAGGAGGGGAGGGGCGCCCGGGACTGTCCGCCCCTGGGCTCAGGGCCTACCGCGCGCCGGGCCTCTCCCCACCCCCTATGGACCCCTGGAGGGGCCGGGCTTGCGAATGGCGGGAAAGAGCCGGAGATTTCCGGGGCGGGTTCGTGCCGCCGCCCACGCCCCGCGGTTCAGGGAAATTCAAACATAAACGTCCGTAGCTACCGCGGACGTGGCCTGGTGGACCGCGGGCGTTGTAATCTTACCCGCGCCCCACGGGAGGGAAATGGCCGGAGGCCCCGCTGCCTTAGAGTTATGTAAGGGGCACTTTCTTCCGAGGTTCTCTGCCGCTTGCGGGCCAAGTGCAAGCCTTTATTTTTCTATAAGATGGAAAACTATCGAAATACGTCCTCCCATGAAACTTGAGATGTGTGTGTTTCACAGCGACTGATTATTTATCACAGAAAAAACAGCAACCCTGATTTTAAATCATTTGTTACTAATGCTGGTGGGCCGTCCCTGATCTACTTGTAACAAGGTTTGTAGAGAAAAGAAACAGCTCACAGATGATTACCTGCATGACTTTAGTAAACACGCACAAGTTGTTTTAGTGATCTATTGAAGGAGAATACCTAAAAAGCCTGAACTTGGGAAAATCTAAATGACTTTTTGCTTTAAAGGGCATGTGATATATTCTGAGCAGCTAGTTCTAGTAGAAAGTCTATTGACCTTTTTGAAATATTTTAACTTAGGTTAGCGTATATTGGAACTATGCACCCTGGCTTTTCGTGGAACATTCATCCTCACAACCCTCCCTATGGTATGAGACCTGGATTGTTTTTATTTGAAAAATCCATACATTTAAATATTATTAAATATTCAGCAGGCAACAGGACTTCATTTGAATTCAGTGTTTTAATTAACTCCAAAGTCTAGCTGTAACTTAGATGACCACATCACATCTATAGAGTAAGTACAACAAGTTACCTTAATAATGGCAGAACTGCACACCAGGGTGTTGTCCTGTATATAGTATTAGTGAAGGGTATCAGACTGCATATTCCATCCTTGGTAAATTTCTCAACTCTGAATGATACTCTTTTTATTAATAGTTTTATCCCTGTTACCTAAACTACCTAAACTATCTCATTCCTTTACCTCCTTGAAAGGTAGAGTTGGAAAGCTTCGATTTTAAAGTTGATGTTAGACTTTTTTTTTTCCTCCAGTACTGGAGCTTTGCATATAGCTTGGCCAGCACTGTTCCATTTACTTACATCCCCAGCTTTTTTTTTCTTTCTTTCTTTTTTTTTTTTTTTTTTGCCTTTAGATAAGTTTCATTAAATTGCCCAGGCTGACCTTGAACTTGAAATTGGCCTTACCTTTGCCCTTCCTAGTAGCTAGGATTACTTGTGGGTGCCACTGTGCCCAATTGGTGTTAGGCATATGTAAGTATTTCAATAAATAGGTAAATTTTAACAAAGTGACCTTAAAAATCTAAATTACTAATCAGGCACGGTGGCGCACGTTTAATTCTAGTGACTGTAAAGCTGAGGCAAAAAGATCACAAGTTCAAGGCCAGTCTCAGCAATTTAGCAAGGCCCTAAGAAACTTAGCAAGACCCAGTCTCAAAAAATAAAAGGGTTGGGGATGTGGCTTAGTGTTTAAGCACCCCTGGGTTTAATCCCCCATACCAAAGGAAAAAAGAATTACTAATGAAGAAAGGAGGCCTAAAGAAAGAAAGTACTCAGTCCAAAGTTGTGGAATCAGGATTGGCTAGATTGAGGCCCTTGCCACTCTCACTAGATTGAGGTCCTTGCCATTCTGATGGTATGGTCAATCCAGTCATTGATAATATGTTTTACATTCTTTACTCCCCTTTATTTTGATTTTAAAATTATTTTCTGTCCATTTGACTGTCCGTGAAGTGATTTTGGCTATGATCTCTCCTGCTCACAATACCTTGTAGTTATGACTAGATGGAGTTCCTTAACCTCAGATTCTTTTAGGAGATACATTCTGTTTCCTTTTTTTTTTTTAAATATTTTTTTATTAGTTGTTAATGAAATGTTTTATTTAATTTATTTATTTGTATGTGGTGCTGAGAATCGAACCCAGTGCCTCATACGTGCTAGGCAAACACTCTACCACTAAGCCGAGATCCCAGCTCCACATTCTGTTTCCTGAAACCAACATGTATATGATTCAAAGACTTGAGGGTTTGCTACTGGTAACTGTAAGTTTGAGGAAATTGTCTCATGGTTTTGTCATAGGAAAATGCAAATGATTCCTACCTTGTAGAGAAGATGTAAAGATCAAATTAAACATTACATGTAATGGGTTGGACATATAATATGTCATGGCTAAGTAGTAAATCTCATGACCGTGCTGTCATTAACATAGACCAAGTATGTTTGTGTCTTTCTGTGATGTCAGAATTTATTCAATAACAATAATTTCACATACTATAACACTTTCATCAGTGGCAGTTCAATAAATACTGTGAGTCACCTGGTAGTCATAAACCAGGTAATCATAGGTTCTTTTATTTCAATCTTAATTTCTTTTTTTTTTTTTTTAATATTTATTTTTCAGTTCTTGGCGGACACAACATCTTTGTTGGTATGTGGTGCTGAGGATCGAACCCGGGCCGCACGCATGCCAGGCGAGCGCGCTACCGCTGAGCCACATCTCCAGCCCCATTAACTTCTAATATATATAATATTCAAGTCACAGAAGTGTATGTATGTGTGGTTACTGAAAGGCTAAGAAAGGTTTAAGGCAACTACAGGAGTTCAGAAGACTGAACTGACAGCAAAGGTGAAGAGCAGATATGGATACAAAAGTCATCAGATAAGATTATGAACCAGTCAAAGAACTGTTCAGGGTATAGAGCTGTCAAAAGGCAGAAACTTATTCTAGGCCAAGGTCCAGACATGGCAGTTTCACAGTGTCAGTTTGGAGTATGACATGTGAGGTTATCACCAGCAGGAGAAAAAACATGCTCTGCTAAAGCCCAAGGACAGAGATTCAGAAGTACGATTCTGTGAGGTTTTTCCCAAACAAGACTCTTGACAAGTGACCAGGTGATGGGGTCAGGGTGCTGCCATATTCAGTCTTCAGGTGCCTCCTCCTTTTATAGGCCTTGAGTGCTTCATTCAGTGTTCTTGGGGATTCGATAACCTCATGGGCCTGGTTTTTCCTATATGGGTTTGATAAGCCCATGAATCCATGCATTTCTGATTAATTTGATAAGTTCACATGTGGTCATTTTTATTGTCACAATAAATTTATGATTTATGGTTATACCAGATGGTAGTTGTTTACTTGTACAAAGTGTAGAATTATTTCACCTCAAAATTAAACTCAAAATGGAGTAACTTATGGCAAACTACTGCTTTACAAAATTAAGTAACTCAGGTTTAGGCACAGTCTGAGAACTACTATTCTACACATCATAAAGTATTTACTATAAATAACAATAAATACATCATAGAGTATTAACATTAACTCTTACCAATAGTAATCTGTGTCTCTCCAAAAACAATGAAAAAGAATGACAGATTTTCAGTTTGAATACAGACAACTACACACGTTTTTGGTCAGGTACTAAATGTACATTTGCCCTATTCTATTTTACTCATACCTAACTCTGTACCTGGAGTATGTCCTGTTTCTTTCCTACTCTTAAAGCCTACTCTTAAATTTAGCCAGTTTTTTATTCAAATAATTCTTAGAATCCCACTGTCTCCAAAGTTTCCCCAGTAAACTAAGTGTTACTTAAATTTGGTGAAAATACTTCATTTACAAGAATAATCATGATTTCCCCCATGTCTTGTTTTCCCTATAGACCTTTACTTACTTGTTAGGGCATATACCCTGATAATTGGTTAGGTCACATAAAGCCCCACCAAGCCTCAACATGCATGCCATTGTTTCCTTCATCCATATTCTTTCTATAATATACAAACCTCACTACACACAGAGAACTATTTTGACATTTGCTCTACTTCCTGTATGTCTTTTGGATCTGGGACAGAAAAATATAGCATACCCAAGAGACCTGGGAGGAAGGGGACTAGACTAGGATAGAGAGGGAAAGGATAGGGAAGGGGAAGGTGAGATGGAAGGCTAGAAGTAACCCATTTTTGTCACAGGACAGGAGAATGACAGCTGGCAGATAGCTGAGTATACAATATAAACAAATGGGATAGCCAGGATTGAAATACAAAATTAAAAAAAAAAATGCTAAATGGTATTTCCTCAATATATATTTGCAGAGTGAATGTTGAATACAATCTTTTACTGAGCCAGTTTTTTTTTTCTTGCTTTTTTTTTTTTTAGAGAGAGAGAGAATTTTTAATATTTATTTTCTAGTTCTCAGCGGACACAACATCTTTGTTGGTATGTGGTGCTGAGGATCGAACCTGGGCCACACGCATGCCAGGCAAGCGTGCTACCGCCTGAGCCACATCCCCAGCCCCAATGAGCCAGTTTTTTTCATTTAATATACTTTGCAAAATGGATACTGTTTACAGTTATAAAAAAAAAAATGTAAGAATAAATGTGATGGACATTATTATCCAAAGAACATGTATGAAGACACGAATTCATGTGAATATACTTTGTATACAACCAGAGATATGAAAAATTGTGCTCTATATGTGTAATAAGAATTGTAGGGGGCTGGGGATGTGGCTCAAGCGGTAGTGCGTATGGCCTGGGTTCGATCCTCAGCACCACATACAAACAAAGATGTTGTGTCCTCCGAGAACTAAAAAAATAAATATTAAAAAAATTCTCTCTCTCTCCCCTCTCTCTCCCGCTCTCCCTCTCTCTCACTCTGTCTTTAAAAAAAAAAAAAAAAAAAAGAATTGTAATGCATTCTGCTGTTATATATAAATTAAAAAATTTATCTTAAAAAGTGTAAGAATAAATCATGTTGCAGAAGATCTGATGACTGTCCAGAATCTCTTACAACTCTGCTTTTATTTTTGTGTTTTAAAAGAGCCTGGGGGGGGGGGGGGGCTGGGGATGTGGCTCAAGCAGTAGCGAGCTCGCCTGGCATGCCTGCGGCCCGGGGTTCGATCCTCAGCACCACATACATACAAAGATGTTGTGACCGCCAAATACTAAAAAATAAATATTAAAATTCTCTCTCTCTCTCTCTCTCTCTTAAAAAAATAAAATAACAAAAATAAAAATAAATAAAAATGCTTAGGGGGCTGGGGATGTGGCTCAAGTGGTAGCGTGCTCGCCTAGCATGCACGAGGCACTGGGTTCGATTCTCAACACCACATAAAAAAACAAGGGGGCTGGGGATGTGGCTCAAGCAGTAGCGCGCTCGCCTGGCATGCGTGTGGCCCGGGTTTGATCCTCAGCACCACATACCAACAAAGATGTTGTGTCTGCCGAGAACTAAAAAATAAATATTAAAAATTCTCTCTCACTCTCTCTTTTAAAAAAATAAAATAAAAAATAAAGATATTGTGTCCACCTAAAATTTAAAAAAATAAAATATTTAAAATAATAATAATAATAAAAGAGCCTAGGAATTTTAAAGTATGGTACATATATTATCTTTAATATTGTTCTAATAATACATCCTTTGCAAGTTTACATACTGCTCAAAATGTTTTCCATATATGCTTGTTAAGATCTGGATATTTGGCAATAGTAGGACTGATTGAGTTACTTCCTTTAGTTCCATCTTATTGATTACCTATAGTTTAGTCAAAAAGAAAAGCAACATCGGGTAGGGGTGGAGCATGCCTGTAACCCAGTGGCTCACAGGAGGATTGTGAGTTCAAAACCAGCCTCAGCAAAAAGCAAGGCGCTAAGTAACTCAGTGAAGCCCTGTCACTAAATAAAATACAGAATATGGCTGGAAATGTGGCTCATTTCTCTAGTGTGCCTGTGCTCAATCCCTGGTACCAAAAAGAAAAAAACAGTTTGCATTCTTAGCATTTTAGTCTTATTTTATGCCAAAATATGGTCATAACATTTACAACACTTTAAAGTATTTTAAGGATATCTTTAAAGCATTTCTAAAATTGGCACTTATCTTCTGATTTTGTGTTTTGGGGGTTTTTGTTTTGTTTGTAATAGGGATTGAACTCGGGCACTCAACCACTGAGCCACACATCCCCAGCCATATTTGTATTTTATTTAGAGACAGAGTCTCACCAAGTTGCTTAGCATCTCACTTTTACTGAGGCTGGCTTTGAATTCGATATCCTCCTGTCTCAGCCTCCCAAGCCACTGGGATTACAAGCATGAACCACTGCTCCCAGGCTGATTTTTAAGTTGTTGGGTTTTTTTAATTTTACAAAGGTATACCCCTTCCAACTACAATCTGCATCTCTACCTTAATAAAAATGTACTTGAAGTAAAAATAATAAAGACTGGTATCATGTGTAAGATTTACAGGTAATACAGCTGTTTCTAATCTAATGGGATCTGATCCAGTACAGAAGGCTAAAGGCTTTCCTCTTTCATGATCATTCTTCACTTATTTATCTTGATATATAGGTTATTTCTACACAGAAATATTTTAATTTATTTCCTTAATTATTCAACTATAGAAATGAAACTCTTCATAAAATATTTCCCCACTAGCCTTCCTCTCTCATATTGCCTGAAATTTCTCTTTTTAAGACTTAGTCTTTGAGCCCAGAGTGGTGGTGCAGTCCTGTAATCCCAGCAATTCAGGAGGTTGAAACAGGAGGATTTCGAGTTCAAAGTCAACTTCAGCAACATCTAGGCACTAAGAAACTCAGTGAGACAGTGAGACCCTGTCTATAAATAAAATACAAAATAGGGCTAGGGATATGTCTCAGTGGTCTAGTGCCCCTGAGTTCGATACCCAGTACCAAAAAAAAAAAAAAAAAAGACTTTGGGTCAAATCTGAAAAGATAAGCACAGTGTTTCTTCCACATCATGCAACTGAGTTCAAGAAGCAAATGAGGCACTTGGAAAAATGAGAAATTATACCTCATTTGGTTCAAAATGTATGATATGTCAAGATCATTGTATTGTCATGAGCAACTAATAAAAAAAAAGAAGCAAATGAGGCAAGAAAATATAGTATTTGTGTAATTGATATACTAAAATAAAAGAATGAAGTTTCAACTAGATGTCAGTGTGTTTTTCTTCCTTTTTACCACAACTTTGGGGTGCCATCCTTCCCACACAGCATTGTTGGACCTGGCTAAAGATACCAATCTCAACTTTTTGGATCAATTATATTGCCGGGCTGGGGCTGTAGCTCAGTGGCAGAGCGCTTGCCTAGCATGCGTGAGGCACTGGGTTCAATCCTCAGCACCACATTAAAAATAAACAAATAAAATAAAGGCATTCTCTACATCTACAACTACAAGAAAATTTAAAAAAAGAAAAAAGGATCAATTATATTGCCTAGCATGGGAGATACCATGATAAGTTCATATCTGGAGTTTAATCCCTAGCACTACAAAAAAAAGTCATAAGAAAAGATTTCACATGTTTGAAAAGAAGGAAATGGCTGAACTGGTTCCCTCCATCCCAGCAATAATAAAAAACCTAGCTACAGAAGGAATAGCAGTTTGAAATCAGATGCACTGGAGGATTCATACTCCTTTGCCACACTTCTGAATGGAGGAGAAGGTAAGGATTGAGGCTAGAAGGTTTGTGCCTCATAAAAAAGTGCTCTGTACAAAAAAAAAAAAAAAAAAGTACTATGTTCCCCTTATCTTGGGCTAGCAGAGCAAAAGACAAGATCAGTATTCACTAGAACTATGCTACTCAGAAGTCTCAAAAAGATAATAGCAAAGGATAAAAGGAGCATGCAGAACAGACTTCAGACTTGATTTCAACATCAATTCTTCCAGGCAATTTAGCTTGCCAGCCTACATTGCAGATTCTGGATTTACCAACTTCCACAATTGCATGAGCCAATTCCTTTTTTTTTTTTTTTTTAATATTTATTTTTTAGTGGACACAACATCTTTGTTTGTATGTAGTGCTGAGGATCCAACCTGGGCCGCACGCATGCCAGGCGAGCACGCTACCACTTGAGCCACATCCCCAGCCCAAGAGCCAATTCCTTAAAATAAATCACTCCTGTGTGATATCCATCCTATTGGTCCTTTTTCTTTAGAGAACCCTGACTAATATACCTTCCTAAGCCCATCCAAAGGGTATGAAGAGGCTAAGGAAGGTCAGCATAGTAGAAATGATTGGGATAAGGAAAGTGCACACTGACCTGGGTGTACTGGTCACCTGAGACAACTCAGCAGAAGCACTGGAGATAGATATGACAGTGGCCAACATAACTTGAGAACCAACATAACTTGACCACCTATCTACAGAAGGTCAACACAGAGTGGAAACAGACTAAGACAAACACATGACTCTCCCTATAAATTATAAAAATATCATTAGACTTAGATTCAACCTAACCAGGCAAGGCAAGAAGAGTAAGCACTGAGGAGGCTGGGGTTGTGGCTTAGTGGTAGAGTGCTTGCCTAGCATGCATGAGGCACTGGGTTCGATCCTCAGAATCACATAAATATAAAATAAAGATATTGGATATTGTGTTCACCTAAAACTAAAAAATAAATATTAAAAAAGAAGAGTAATGTGATTGAAATACAAATCTAAACTTGCCCATGACACTGGGAGATTGCAAGGTGGTTTTGGATTGAGATATTTCATGTCTGGAAGTTCAATCCTGTCATCAGAATGATCTCCTTCCACTTCTTGATGATTTCATTTCAACACAGCTCTCTTAAAAATAGAAAAGATGACTCCTAGGCACCACGAGCTTAAGTTTCCCAAGAAGCTTGCAATATAACAAACCTTTTTTTTTTTTTTTTTTAGTTTTCGGCGGACACAACATCTTTGTTTGTATGTGGTGCTGAGGATGGAACCGGGCCGCATGCATGTCAGGAGAGCACGCTACCGCTTGAGCCACATCCCCAGCCCCACAATATAACAAATCTTAAAAGAACTAATTCGCCCATTTGGATCATGTGTCTAACCCTGAACTAATTACTATGACAGAGCTAGGATGAACCCTGATTGGCCAAATATATGCTAAACTCCACCCCTTTGATAGGCAGAGGCAGAAGAGAGTGGAGAGTCAAAGCTGGTCTCAACCAACAATAAGAGATCCCCATAAGAATGAGGAGTTCATTCCAAAAGAGAATAAAGAATAAAGGAATAAAGAAATGCTGACAAAACAAATTATTACAGCACGGTTACAATAAAGAGATAAAGTATGATTTTATGAATCACAAGGTTATGGTGATACAAAGAAAAAATTTTTAGGTTCACAATGCTTAACAAGAAGGAGAATAATGTGAACAAACCTCACAGGGAATACCCTTGATAGACAAAGTACAAAAGTACCTTGCATACTGAGAGTACACATAGTGATTTCCAATAATATTAAGATTCATTTGCTGAACTAGGATAGAAGAAGGACTTTGTGGAAAATAAAGTCTAATTAAAGTTTGAGGTGTACTTTTATTCAAATGATTCTCAGAAGTTTGACCACCACAACAAAGAACCACAGCAAAATATGAAGTCTTTCTGTGCTAGAGGTCTATGCCTCTGTTGGGGGTCAAGCCTTCAGAGAATAACTGTAAGGCTACCAGGGACTCATCCTGTAATGGCTGAGCTCTCTGTCTATGGGGAAATGGCCCACAGAGTGGGCATAAACCCTAATGTGTCTGTCGAACTCTTGAATCTACATTTTTTTTTTTTTACTGGTTCTTTTTTTGTTAAAGCTGACAGTAGAATTCATTTTGATATAATTATACAAGTGTTACCGCTGTTTACTGGTGATGAGTCCTTGCTTCTCTGAATGCTGAAGTATAACATCAGAGAAGCACGCCGAGGCAAGTGTAGAGTGGAAAGTGGAAGGCTCTATTAAAGGACAGCAGAAAGACTTCTCCCAGAGGAAGAAGGGGACCCAAGAGATGGAATCTGAGGAAGGGGGGAGGTCTTCTCTCTTTTATGGCTAAGGTCTTCATTCAGCTTTCCCGAATTTCTGTCAGCTCCTGTCCTTTGTTCTGTTATCTTGCAGTGATAGAATGTAGGTGGGGGGACCCAAAAGGTGAGGGGCAGATAGGCCTGAGGAGTAATCTGGTCAGGAAGGGCCTGGGGCTGCTTTAGATTAGCATCTCCCTGTTTGCTGGGAGCTGTTTCATTAACATTTCTTTAGAATGGGCTCTGGGCCTTGGGAACATTAACATTTCAATTTCCCAAGTGCTGCTCTGCCTTCCCGGGCTCCATTCTCAACGTGGCCTTCATTTTCGATTTACCTAACTACCTATCTTTACTAACTACACTAACTACCTATCTTTAAATAAATCTGGCTTCACAAGCACAGACTATATCTTAGTCTGATTAGCACTCAGTCTACAAGTATTTTTTTTTAAAGAGAGATAATTTTATTTTTATGATGCGGACACAACATCTTTGTTTGTATGTGGTGCTGAGGATCGAACCTGGGCCACACGCGTGCCAGGTGAGTGCGATACTGCTTGAGCCACACCCCCAGCCCCAGTCTACAAGTATTTTGAAGACCAGGAGTTGAAGTTAGTGACTTGCAGGTGAGGAGTCTAACAAGATGTGGTGTAAGATGCCCAAGGGAAAGGGAGTTCAAGTTCTCACAGAAGGATCTGATATAAGGTCACACTCCCAAGGGGAGGGGATACACAACAAAACAATATCAGACTGGTGTTGTGGTTGGTGCACACCTGTAATCCTAGTGATTTGGGAGGCTGAGGCAAGAGAATTCTAATTCAAGGCCAGCCCGAGCAATTTAGTGAGACTCTGTCTCAGAATAAATTAAAAAAAAAAAAAATTTAAAAGGACTGGGATATAACTCAAGGGTATAGCACTCCTGGATTCAATCCCAAGTATCCCCCCCCCAATATATATATATATATACTAAATCAAAATAATATCATTCATATATCAAGCTATGTAAACATTTGCAATAATTTCAAAGCTACATAACACACAGCCCACCAACTTCATGGAAGTTAGGTGAGAGAATTAAGCTAAATAGTTCTTTCTGTATTAAAATAATCCAGAGATTTGAAATTTTTAAAGGTGGAAAGGTGGAAATTCTTTAAGAGATTAGGATTTTTTTTTTTTTTTGGTACTGGGGATTGAACTCAAGGGCATTGGACTACCGAGTCACATCCTCAGCCCTATTTTGTATCTTATTTAGAGATCGGGTCTCACCTAGTTGCTTAGTGCCTTGCCTTTGCTGAGGCTGGTTTTGAACGCTTCCTGCTTCAGCCTCCCGGGCCAGTGGGATTACAGGCATGTTCCACTGTGCCTGGCAGGATTAGGATATTTAGAATATCCTAATGTTTAGAATATCTTAATGTTTACTCATTAATCTGTATATTAATTTGTTGAGCATTTACTACATACCAAGAAAGGAAGACTGACCTATGCGATGATCCTGCTTTGAGGAACTTAATAGTCCTATTATGAATAAACAAACACATATAAAAAATTGTGTCTCAAAGTGCCAACCACTAAAAAAGCATGAGTGACATAGTGTAGGAACACTAAGGGCTGAACAAGTCTCTGTATTTGGGGAGAGAGAAAACATAACCTCTGAGCTGAGCTTTTAAGAACAGGAGCTTCCTCAGCCTGCAGGGACTGTAAATGGCAACTCACAGTCCCCAGGGAGAATTAGAGAGAAATCTCAGATGGAATCCCTAATCTCCTTATGTTGTGCTTTTTATTTTAAACCATGCCACACAGGGGGTGCTTCCAACTAGGAATTAGTAAAATGGGAAGGAAAGTGCATTTGAATCAACCATCTTAACATGAGGCCTGCTCTACACTAGTCAAGAGAAGTAGAAAATTGAAGACATTGCTGTGTAATTGAAACAAGTAAATTACTTGACTCAGAAAATAACAGTTATTCCTCACCTAACACAAAAGAAAGAAAGAAAAAGATTAAGTAGGAAATGTTATGGAGTACTGTGACTGTGTGAGAGGCATTGCACTGGATAAGAGGAAAGAAATTTTTTAAACATTAAGATACCATTTCTTCCTTTAATGAAGGTATTGGGTCTGTGTGTGTGTGTGTGTGTGTGTGTGTGTGTGTGTGTGTAAAGGTAATATATATACGTGTGAATAAGTAGACTAAGCAATCAAGCTATAACTTATGAAGGTCCAAAAGAATGTTATTGATGACAAATGTCAAATCATGGGAGCTGCTAAAACTTAAGAGAATGCAGAAATTGCTTTAGTCAAGACAACATGAGAGACCATCCTGAAAGAGGAGAATGTGAACTGGACACCAAAGTTGGAGAAGATTATTTCAGTAAATGATTTGAACTACAAAACTCAGCTTTACACACAAGGAAGAACTATCACATAAAGTGAGATGAATATTGTATATATTCTTTGTGTGTGGCGGCGGGGCATAGGTGAGCCCAGGACCTTGCATATGCTAGACAAATTCTCCACCATTGAGCTATCTCCCCAGAACTTTTCAGTTTTTATTTTGAGATAGGGCTTGGCTAAATTGCCCAGGCTAGCATCAGCCTGCTCAGTCACCTGGATTATAGGCATATAGCCACTGTACCCAACCGAGATAACTGTATTTTATATGACATATTTGTATCTGTATATATTGAAAATATTGGACACTGGGCAAGAATTATCCAGAATGTGGTCACCCACATACTGGGATTTAATGTTTCCAAAAATATTCTATTAAAGTCTCTGAATAAAAGGGGGCTGGGGATGTGGCTCAAGCGGTAGCTCGCTCGACTAGCGTGCATGCGGCCCGGGTTCGATCCTCAGCACCACATACCAACAAAGATGTTGTGTCCGCCGAGAACTAAAAAATAAATATTAAAAATTCTCTCTCTCTCTCCTCTCTCACTCTCTCTTTAAAAAAAAAAAAAAAAAAAAAAAAAAAAAAAAAAAAAAAAGAACCATGCTGTTGAAACTATGCACCTAAATAAACTGTTTAAAAAAAAAAAAAGTCTCTGAAAAGAGAAACACTGAAAAGTTGATATGGACCACTCTGACTTGCATTTATATCAAGAAAAGAAGCAATGGAAATGTTCATATATTGTTGATGGGACTGTAAAACAGAACAACCAATTCAGGAAATAGACGATTTCTTATGAAGTTAAAAATGTGCAGCTGGGTATAGTGGCTCATGCCTGTAATCCCAGAGGTTTGGGAGGCTCAGACAGGAATATCACGAGTTCAAAGCCAGCCTCAGCAACTTCGAGACATTAAGCAACTCAGGGAGACTCTAAATAAAATATAAAATAGGGCTGGGGATGTGACTCAATGGTTGAGTGCCCCTGAGTTCAATAACTGGAACCAAAAAAAAAATGCACTCATGCTGTGGTTCAGCAACTCCACTCCAAAGACACATTGAAGCTTAAGTCAACCAAAAGATTTATATGACAAGTCCATGGTAACTTTATTCATAATAGCTAAAGAAGGTCAGAACTTGCCACCCCAAAACATGCCTCTTTGGCATGTTGATTATTTTGAGCCAAAGGCACTTAAGAAACAGCAGATTTGGGAAAAGCTCTCTGCTTTCCCTCTTTCTACCTGAAAGCAGGACATTAATTCCTGTGAGAAGAGGGCAGTACCAGGAAGAAGGCAGTCTTTTCACCAGGAACTGAGAGTTAATCCCAAAATGGAACTGCACAAACCAACCTATTAAAATTATCCTTTTCAGCATGAGTTTTCCTCTTATAGTTCATAGACATTTTCCCACAATTACTGCCCTTAGAAGTTTAAACTTCCTTTTCTTTGTCTTGTTGCTTCACTAAATTATTGTTCTTTTGTTAAAAAAAAGCATGTAAACTCCAGGCACAGTGACATACACCCATAATCCCAGCTACTCAGGAGGCTGGCACAGGAGGATCCTAAATTCAAGGCCAGCCTAGGGAGACTCCGTCTCAAAAAAGCAAAGAAGACCAGGGAATGTAGCTTGGTGGTAGACCAAGCATGTGTGCACACACACAAACACGAGCATAGTCATTCTCAGTCTTTTTTCTTTTTAAAGAGAGAGAGATAGAGAGAGAATTTCAATATTTATTTTTCAGTTATCGGCAGACACAATATATTTGTTGGTATGTGGTGCTGAGGATCGAACCCGGGCCGCACGCATGCCAGGCGAGTGCGCTACCGCTTGAGCCACATCCCCAGCCCCTTCATTCTCAGTCTTAACCACTTCTTCAGATTTTTATTTTTTCCAGGAAGGCTCCCATGCACGGGTGAAAACATTAAATTTGTGTGCTTTTTTCCTGTTGATTCGTCTCACATCAGCTTAATTCTCAGACTCAAATGCAAAAGGATAGAGAAAAGTTTTTCCTCCGCTTCATGGCAAAAACTGGAAACAATCCAAATACCCCTCAGCAGGAGACTAGACAAACAAATTGTGGTATATGTACTATTCAGCAATTAAATAGAATTACAGATAATGCAACAATATGGCTGAATCTCACAAACAATAGGTGCACAAAAAAATAAAGCACACTTTGTGTCATTCATTTATAGGAAATTCAGAAACAAGTAAATTTAATCAGAGGTGAAGGAAATCACAAAAATAGTAGTTCGTGAAGGTAAGAGTTGATTGAAAGGGGCCATTGAAGAACATTGGGGAGTGACAGGAATGTTTTAGATCTTGTTTGAGGTCATGGGTACATGAATATATACAGTTACCCACTTTAAATTTCACACTTAAAATCTGTGTGTTTAGAATCACAGCCTCTGGGACAGGAGTCCCTGTGTTTCTCTTTCGCTAGCAAAGCAATAAACATTTTTTTTTTTCCTTTCTCTCAAAACCATGTCCTTGTTATTGGATTGGCATCGGGGACAGAAACCGAGGTTTTGGCAACAAATTTGGCACCCCAGATGGGAGCTGAGAGCAGCACCTGCTCCAGCTTCTTGGGCAGGACTGGCTCTCCAAGGCACCTTCACTTCCATGCTGAGGATTCATGATGCTGGCGAGCTTATTGAGAGCCAACTGCAGGAGAGTTAGAAGTCAGTTTGCCTCAGATGGAAACAGAGGAGTTAGTTCTGGTGAGTAAAGGGAGGGACTGAGGGACCTTTCCAGCAGCTTCCAAAGCTCCTTTTGCTTGGGAAACTCCTGCCTTCTCTCCCTGAGCACTACAGGGAATGGATCTTCTTATGATCCACTTTGAGAAAAAGGAAACTGAACTCAGTAAACTCACTTACCCTTGGCCATCTGGTAAGTCCCCCAGTGTGCACGCCAAGACCCTTGATTCCATACATCTGATTCCTCTTTGTGGGAACATCTGGTCCCTCTTTGTGGGGACATCTGTGGCACCACTGGGATAGGAGTCACCGTTCAATGGGAGATATTGATGAACCCAGCCTAATTCCATTTTAAGATTGGGAGCCATCTCGTCACAAAGTCATGAAAAGTTAATTTCTGTTTTACTATAAATTACTGCGATTTCTAAACTTGTTTGAAATTCCTGCCCTTGCCTTGAAGTCACCCAGGCCTGGCTTTTCCTGACTAGACAACAACCTTCTCTGAAACCTCAGTGGCATCTCATAAATTCTAATGTTGGGATTTAAATTCATTCCCTACCTTGAAATGTTAAGCCATGTAGATCATTGACCTACTATCTGCCTTTGAATTATGCTTGTCAAAATCCTGTTATCTGTAAGTTCTCAAGACACCCCCCTTTGCAACTTTTTGTGCTATAAAACTATGCTCCTAGAGAGCTGGGGATTGTTCTCTAGCCCAGGGATTTTGAGAGAGACAGTCCTGGCCAGTGTACACAATTACAATCTTGCTTTAAGTTGATATAAAATTGGAGTCAGTGGTCCTTTCTTTTCGACCTGGTTTAACAATGTTTCTGTTGTAGATTCTCATCTGTTTGTTGGCATTAGACTTGGGAATTCCCTCTGGATTGTCTGTGTTTTTGTTTTGTTAGTATCTGTTACTGCCCCCTTTTAAGAAATGGTCATTACTGCATTGATCCCATTGGCAGTCTCTCGGGAAAGATCTTGGCTGGTCAATTTAAAGGTTCTTGTCTGTCAGTCATGATTTTGGGGCTTTTCTCTAGTTTTCGCTCTCTCTTTCTCTTTGTTTCTTTTTTGTACAATCTGTCAGAGTAAAGTAAATTGAAGGGTCACCTATAGGTATAAGCCTAAAATAATGTTTTACTGTAATGATCTGGCTTTTAAATAGCTTTCTAGATTAATGTACAATCTTGCAGTAGGAGTTGGTCTATCAAAGGTAAAGGAAGTGGAAGAAATTTGTACGTGCAGGTCTGTCTGTTTTAGAGGTTTCTGTCTGTCCCCCCTGGTTTCAGTGATCCTCTCTTGTCTGTTTTTTGTCTGTTACTGGCCTTTTAAGACATAGGCCATGCTGCATTGATCTTACCAGTAGTCTTGAGCAGAGAGATCTTGGCTGAATGGGCTGCCTTTAGGTATAAGCCTAAGAGAAAGATGTTTTCCTGTAACTCAGTCTGGACTTTGAATGTTTTTTCTGGATTATTATACAATCTTGACATTGAAGTTGGTCTCTCAGGGGTAAAGTGTATGAAAGAGATTCTGTATGTACAGGCATTTATGTAGTTGCATGAGAAGGGGTCTGAACCATCAGGAAATAAGTTTAAGGTGACAAAAGTCACTGCCTCTGGGGTGCAAGGATAGCTGGACACCAGAAGAAAGGGTTAAAAAGATTTAAATATTTTAAACCCCGTGCTGGCATTCCCGGCACTGTTTCTCAGCCTGGCCCCAGACAGCCACAGATCATCTCACCAAACTAGCCCTAAACTGGGGCAGGGCATCCCAGAAAAGCTGTCTGGGCTGTAGAAAAATGGCTTCTGCCCTGTCTTTCAGCCCCTCTGCCCCTGGGGGTGGAGGCTGCTGGCCACAAATAATGTGACAGTAGGTTTCAGCACTGTTACTTTATGAGCTGGGTGCAGGAATGATCTTCCCTTTTAAGATCTGACAGGACACCCCATGTGGCCAGGGGATTTCCATCACTGGGGCAAAGCCATTCTTGCTATAACAGTATCCCATCAAACTAAATGCCTGGTGCCACAGTCTGGCTGGGCACACAATCACGAGCCACTCACAGCTTTGTAGATTCAAACAGCAATTCTTTATTCCCAAACTCACACCGGCCCTCTACAAACATGTTCTGGGGAAATCCAAGTTCTGCCTGCAAAATTCACGTACTCCACCAGGCTTTGAATCCCAAATACTTTCTGAATTCCATGAGAACTCAAGGGGAACTCAGGCAGCAGGATACACCCTATTCCCAGCAGGAATAACCTTAAACCTGGAACCGCCCTAAACCCAAGGAGGGGGATACTCCCTAAAACCAGCAGGATACACCCTAAACCTGGATCCGCCCTAATCCAGTAGGATCCTCCCTAAACCCGGATCCACCCTGGTCCTTGAGCAGGGTCACCTTTCTCAAACATACATGCAATGTCACAGCAAATGTCCAAGGCAAGTCCATTTCCACGAGTCCTTCCTCTAAGCAACATGGGGTACGCTGGCAAGGAAATTTCAATGCGTCATTCCTACTTGGCAATGGCTCTCAGCAGCCTGGGGAAACTGGCAGAATCAATAACTGCACCCAGAGAAGAGAAAGACAGAAACTAAGGCCAACCTGTGTTTTGAAGGCAGTCTCTGAAAAAGAATCTTCAAGGAACCCTAAAGAAAAGGATAGAAAGGGCATCCTCTATTGCATATCAATATGTGTAATGTAAGAAAAAGGCCCAAAAGGAACCTATGGGGACAATTGACAGTGGGGAACTCATCTAAAGTTGATGGCAATCTCTCCTTATGATAAGGAACATAGGTCTGGCTCAAAAATATCCTGTGCTCCAACCCTTTGAATGCAACCTGGGAGAAATAACATCAAGGCACAGCTTTTGTGTATGCTGGATTGTCCAACCCTCTCCTAGGATGAAATTTGTTGTGTAAATTAAATGTGCAGAAGCATTCGTAAAGACTGTTTCAGAATACAAATTTTTAAAAGTGTCCCAAACTAGAAAATATAAAAGAAAGTTATAGGTATGGAAATATTTCAGCATGAAAAAATAGATGGTAAAAGAAATGTTTCTGTGGCTGGGGTTGTAGCTCAGTGGTTGAGAGCTTGCCTCGCATACGTGAAGAACTGGGTTCGATCCTCAGCACCACATAAAATAAATAAATAAAACAAATATATTGTGTCCATCTACAACTAAAAAAAATTTTTCTTTTTAATGTTTCTGGATGAGAAAGTATTTTTTCTGGTAAAGTAATATTCTTTTGCTAAAGTCCAAGATGAAAGAAGGCAAAACTAATATAAAGAAGTTTTGTGGAAGGTAAACCTCAAAAAGTTTGTGATTAAATTGGCTATAGTAGGGCTGGGGATGTGGCTCAAGCGGTAGTGTGCTCACCTGGCATGCGTGCGATCCGGGTTCCATCCTCAGCACCACATACAAAGATGTGTCCACCGAGAACTAAAAAAATAAATCTCTCTCTCTCTCTCTCTCTCTCTCTCTCTCTCTCTCTCAAAATAAATAAATAAATAAATAAATAGGCTATAGTAGCACAGTCATTAAAGTTATTTTAAACTTTAATGTACTAGTATGAAGCAAAGTCAGAAACATTGATCTGCTCTTATCTATTAAGATAATTTTCTAGTATTTGAAAGGTTTTATTACTTGGGGGAAACTATGTCTTAAAGGAATTAGGGTTTGTACCTGTTTTAAAGTCTTAAATGATTACTTTGTAATTAGTTAAACCAAAAAATGTTATTTAGATTATAACAATATAGTTGACACCCAAAATATATGTGACTAAGTATATGTATGTATTCATCTGAGAAGTATATCTGTCTAAACCTTGTCTAAGTGTTGTGTAAAAGTTTATAAAATGAAAGTTCAGGTAAGTTCACTGGCAATATAATCGCTAAGTGCTCTCTTTGTACATTGTATCTGACATAGAAGGGTCACACTGTCATTTGAGGATCTGTCTTATATCTGTTTTCTTTGACTAAGTCAATTTCTAATCATTAACACTGTTTCCTAAATGCATAAGAAATTTAAGGCTATCCTTTGGTTTTTGTTAACCCATGCAGATGTGTGATTATTGTTATCATACATTCTGGATTCTAAATTATACTTTAAAAGTTATAAGAGGGCTGGGGATGTGGCTCAAGCGGTAGCGCGCTCGCCTGGCATGCGTGCGACCCGGGTTCGATCCTCAGCACCACATACCAACAATGATGTTGTGTCCGCCGAGAACTAAAAAATAAATATCCCTCTAATATCCTCTACTCCTGACATTTAAAAAAAAAAAAAAAAAAAAAAAGTTATAAGAGATTTAAGGCTATCCTTTGATTTTTGTTAACCCATGCAGATGTGTGATTATTAATACCATACACTCAGAATTCTAAATTTTACTTTAAAAGTTAGACTTAGTTAAATAAAAGGCTTAGAAGAGCACTTAGACAAGTTGATGTTCTCCATACTAAAATTATGTGTAGCAAAAGTCTTGAATTTGTACAAAAATAACAAATTTGGTTGGAATTTATTCAAGTCATTTGATGGTTTATAGCTGGATAAAGTAACCTGTTGTCAATAAGTTATATATACAATTTGTGTTACTTACTCTTCACACTGAAATTAGAATTTAAATGCATTTTTGGAAGATAATAAAGGGGAGCCTGATCTGTTTAAAGATGACATTGTAAAACAAGAAGCATTCTGCCATTTTTTTTTCACAAATACAAAGTTAAAAGCTCTCTTAGCCTTTCTATGATTCTGTTTCAGATGTAATGTTGTATTGTGCTATTTGTAAAGAGCCTTGCCTTACCTGCCTCCTACCTTTCTCCATGTTAGAATAGCTCCAAAATGGGCTAGCCTTCAGCTCACTTAAAGCTGTGTTCGAAAGATTGATTTTCTTTGTAAAGCTTACCGTAATCTCAAACAGGGGATATAATATATAACTAAATCAAGGTTCAAGATTATAAAAGACATTTTTCTTGGTTCATAGCTATTAAACAAACTGAATATGTTTTTGCTCTGTAAGTTTCATTTTGTATTTTCCTTGTAAACTTTATAACTCTTGCCTATTAGTGTTTTGCAAGGGTACTACTTCTAAAAGCAAAATGAAACAAACAAACAAAAAAACAACAAACAAGCAAACAAATAATAACAACAACAACAACAAAAAAGAACTTGAGTTAATTTGAGATAATAAGCCAACACCTACTGAACAAATAGTATATAATGCCAACTTCCAGTACTAATACTAACCCCAATTAAATGAAAGGGGTAATTGTCAAATTACATAGATATTGAAGTCCCTCTTTAAGACTGGTTAAACTGGCTGGCTGGGTGTTTAAAAAAAAAATGGAGAACAAAGTCAAGGAAGTAAAAGGGCCAAGGAAAAAGCAGTCAAAATTTTGACCCTTGAACTCTACAGTCAGCCAGGACCTAGAGAATGATGAGAACCCTCTCTGGGTCCTGCAACTCTAATGAGTCACCTGGTCCGATGATCAGGGAGATCAAGAGGATCCTAGAAAACAGGAAGCCAACCAGTGCACATTCTGCAAAAAGAAGGGTCATTGGAGACAGAAATGTCCCTGATCCTTCCAAGAGAAGCCACATATGGCCATCAAAACTCTGACCCAGGGCTGGGGATGTGGCTCAAGCGGTAGCGCGCTCGCCTGGCATGCGTGCGGCCCGGGTTCAATCCTCAGCACCACATACAAACAAAGATGTTGTGTCTGCCGAAAAACTAAAAAAAAAATTAATAAATATTAAAAAAAAAAAAAAGAAAGAAAAGGCCATGTAGGCCCCAATGAGAAGGAGATCAGTTTGGAAGAAAGAGAAAATGAGAAAATAAATTAAAAACAAACAAACAAAAAACAAAACTCTGACCCATCCTAGCAGATGGCACCACTGGTAGAAGAAAGCTAAAGGAGATAAGAGGTCTTGCACAGGTCTCCAAGAGTGATCTCTGAGGAATCTCACCTGACTCTAAGAGTAAATAGGAACAAGGTCAGTTTTGACCAACGTGGTCTTAAACACCTGGCAGGAGAGTATAGCCTGAGCACAGTTCAACATTTAAAGGGAAAAACAATGTTTTGTTTTGATTTTAATGTAACTTAAGATGTACATTTGTGTCAGCCCTACCAAAAGTAAGTAAAGCTGGAGGCTATAGAGGAAATGCTCTTGTGTAGGAGTGCCTAATAATAATGATCATAAAAGACCCTAGAGTCACAAGTTTGTCCTGAGTCAATTTGAGCCTGATTCCATAGACCTACAAATCTTCCTAAACTGCTACATTGATAAACTTGATCTATTTTCCACTGACATGATTATGAGTTACTGTCTTCATGGCTTTCAGAGACTGGCTGAAACACTAATTATTGTTCTGCTAATTGTTTACAAAAAAAGTAATGTTTTGCTGTCTGGTTTATGTTGTCTTAGCATGTTGATTATGTTGTCTTGTTTATGTTGCTGTATGCCTTGTCCATTCCCCTGCCATTTGCCACTGTGGAGGTCTGAACAGCTCTGATGATGACTGCTGTTATGTGTCTACACTCCACCTCATAGAGAACAAGGACTTTGGGTTATTTCCCTTAACTTTGCCCTCTTCATCAGGAAGCAGCTTGGAGATGTTGTCACCCATTTTTTCATAAAAATGAAATGTAGAAATTGACAGTGGGGAAATGTAACAGTGTCCTCTTTATGCTTTGAATATAGTCCTTCCTGATTTGCCCCTGTAACTGATTTTTATTCATTTATTTATTTTTATTTTTTTCTTTAATTTTTATTGTTGGTTGTTCAAAACATTACATAGTTCTTGACATATCATATTTCACACTTTGATTCAAGTGGGTTATGAACTCCCATTTTTACCCCGTATACAAATTGCCGCATCACATCGGTTACACATCCACTGTTTTACATATTGCTATACTAGTGTCTGTTGTATTCTGCTGCCTTTCCTATCCTCTACTATCCCCCCTCCCCTCCCCTCCCATCTTCTCTCTCTACCCCCTCTACTGTAATTCATTTCTCCCCCTTGTTTTTTTTCCCCTTTCCCTTCACTTCCTCTTGTATGTAATTTTGTATAACCATGAGGGTCTCCTTCCATTTCCATGCAATTTCCCTTCTCTTTCCTTTTCCCTCCCACCTCTCACCCCTGTTTAATGTTAATCTTCTTCTCATGCTCTTCCTCCCAACTCTGTTCTTAGTTACTCTCCTTATATGAAAGAAAACATTTGGCATTTGTTTTTTAGGGATTGGCTGGCTTCACTTAGCATAATCTGCTCTAATGCCACCAATTTCCCTGCAAATTCTATGATTTTGTCATTTTTTTTTTTTTTGTAACTGATTTTTAAAAGGGACCTGTTCTTTTCTATTTCCTCTCTCCCTGCTCCTCCCTAATCTCTCCCCATCCCCAATCTCAGGGGAAATAGGATTACCTATTTTCCCCATCCTAGCCAGATTTATCTGTCCTTGAGTACACCGCCACCATAGGAACAAAGTAATCCAGACCTTGGGATGGCACCAGAAGGTCTCAGAAATGACTGTCTCCCAAATTAACAAGTGAATTGCAACCAACAGAGAATATGTGGAATGTAGCCTTTGAATCACCTCTTTATTTATTTATTTTTTTTAAAGAGAGACAGAGAATTTTAATATTTATTGTTTAGTTTTCAGCGGACACAACATCTTTGTATGTGGTGCCGCACGCATGCCAGCCGGGCGCGCTACCACTTGAGCCACATTCCCCAGCCCCTGAATCACCTCTTTAAAAGCCCTCTGTTCATCCTGATGGGCTGAATCAAGGCCTCTGG
The DNA here is from genome assembly GCF_045843805.1 of Urocitellus parryii. Taxonomy (NCBI): domain Eukaryota; kingdom Metazoa; phylum Chordata; class Mammalia; order Rodentia; family Sciuridae; genus Urocitellus; species Urocitellus parryii. The sequence goes on from NC_135531.1 coordinate 109,176,288, forward strand.
GATAGGAGTCCACTGTGTTTCTTCTTTGCTAGCAAAGCAATAAACTTTCTTTTGCCTCTTTCTCAACTAAACAAACAAACAAACAAACAAAACTATGTGTTTAATTTTAAAAATGAAAACATATTCTGGTTCCTTACGTATTCAATTTTAAAATTCATAAAGTATTTTTAGAAGTTTTTTTTTTGTAAGAAAATGTTTCCACCTTATTTATTGCTTAGATTCTAATTTTTCTGTGGAATTTTTATTTTTTATACCAATGTTATGAAACCTGTATAGTTTATTAAAGAATCAGAAATTTACAGTTTCTGTAAGTCGGTGATCAGATTTAAAAGATGTATTTGAGTAATGAAAGCAGGAGTTAAGGGTGAAACATGGCATGAGGAGGGCTACTGCCATTTTGTCTTGGAAGGATTGGAATATGAGTATGAATATTCTGAAAGTGACAAAGAAAAAGGAAGGAAACCCAAAATAATAGTGTTTACCTATGAAATTCTGTTAATATATTGGTTTTATTTTATAATATTACAAATTTGGGTACTGATCCTTCCATTGATTAGATATGATACTGATTTCTAATAATTTGCTGGCCTAAATCCTTTTAATAAAAGCTCATGTATGAGACAATGTAAGAAGTTTCAAAGGTGAAATGGTAAAATTATGAGAGGTGTAACCTAACCAATGACTTGATGTAGATTAATCGAGTGCTAAGCTTAGGAAGCTAGGTATGGCTAGAGGGGGTAGGTTGCTGGGGGTGTGCCTTTGGGGTGCATATTTTGTTGCTGGAGAGTGAGTGGAACACTCTTTCTGCTTCCTGATTGCCATGGCCTGAGCTGCTTTCCTTCTTCACACACTTCTGCAATGGTGTTCTGCCTTATCTAGGGCCCTGAGCAATGGAGTTATCTACCTATGGACTGAGACCTTTGAAACTATATGCATCAAATAAATTTTCCTCCTCTAAAATTGTTCTTGTCAGGTCTTCTGGTCACAGTGGCAAAAAATCATGACTAAAACAAATTGAAAGCATGCTACATGGGCTGGGGATGTGGCTCAAGCAGTTGCGTGCTCGCCTGGCATGGGTGCGGCCTGGGTTCAATCCTCAGCACCACATACAAACAAAGATGTTGTGTCCGTGGAAAACTACAAAAAATAAGTATTAAAATTCTCAAAAAAAAAAAAAAAAGAAAGAAAGAAAGCATGCCACATATTCAATAGGGGTAAAGTAATTTTCTTTACCCCTATTGAGAGAGTTTCCCAATATTTTTAATTTTTTTTAGTTTTCGGCGGACACAACATTCCTGTATGTGGTGCTGAGATTCGAATCTGGGCCACACGCATGCCAGGCAAGCGCACTACCACTTGAGCCGCATCCCCAGCCCCAGTAAAGTAATTTTCAAAGAGCATGGGGATAAGGAAGAAATAAGAAGGGCATGTGACCCATGCCTGTAACCTCAGCTATTAGAAGACTGAGGAGAATTCCAAATTTGAGGTCAGCCTCAGCAATTAGGAAGACCCTGTATTAAAACAAAAAATAAAAAGGGCCGGCTGTTGTGGCACACACCTGTAATCCTAGCAGCTCAGGAGTTTGAGGCAGAAGGATTACAAATTCAAAGCCAGCCTTAGCAACAGCAAAGCACTAAGCAACTCAGCGAAACCCTGTCTCTAAATTAAATACGAAATAGAGCTGGGGATATGACTCAGTGGTCAAGTACCCCTGAGTTCAATCCCTGGTACCTTAAAAAATAAAATAAAATAACAAGGGCTAGATCTGGAACTCAATGGTAGAGAGCCCCTGAGTTCTATTACTGAAAAAGAAGGAGGAGAAGGTAGTCATCAGAATCTGGGGAGCACTGTAATTTTGAAAGGATAGTTAAGCTGGGTACAGTGGCACATGTCTATAATACCAGCAATTTAGGGAGGCCAAGGCATGAAGATCACAAGTTCCATGCTAACCTCAGCAACTTGGCAAGACCCTGTCCCAAAATTTGAAAAGAAGAAGATGAAGAAGAAGAAGAAGAAGAGGAGGAGGAGGAGGAGGAGGAGAAAAAGAAGAAGGAGGAGGAGAAGGAGGAGGAGGAGGAGGAGAAAAAGAAGAAGGAGGAGAAGGAGGAGGGGGAGGAGGAGGAGGAGGAGGAGGAGGAGGAGAAAAAGAAGAAGGAGGAGGAGAAGGAGGAGGAGGAGGAGGAGGAGGAGGAGGAGAAGGAGAAGGAGAAGAAAGGCTAGGGATGTAAATCAATGATAAAGCACCTCTGGGTTCAATTCCTAGTACCAACAAATAAATGAATAACTGAATGAATAAATAAATAAATAAATAAAATTTAATATTAAAATATAATTTTAAGGGCTGGGGATATAGATCAATGGTATAGTATTTACCTAGTATGTGTGAGGCCCTTAGTTCAATTCCCAGTATTGCAAAATAAATAAACTAATTAAATATAATCTTATATTTGGGCATCAAAACATTTACTTATTATTTCAGCAATATATACCTTAAAAAGTGAAGTTTGACTAAAACTTGGTCATAGAAATTCTATAAAAGCTATAATTCTCAATTGAGGGTATGAAAAATAGTCAGTTCCCATCTCTAAGGGGTTTCTCAAATTAGGGGAGCAGATGGGAATTTTGTATTTACCAAAAGATTATAGGATGATAAAGTTATGAGATACAAGGGCTGCTGTCTACTATCTCAGTGGGATGCTTGATTTGTATTTACAACCATACCAACCTGTAACCAGATCAGACAACCAGTCATGACAAACAAGGCTACTTACCCTGTGGTAACTTACTCCTTCACAGAAATGTGTTGCCATTTATAAGAAACTGGTTTCATTTCTCTAATCATAATTACTAGTTTCTTTCATTTACTATACTTCCTTTAAAGGATTTCAGTTATATTGACTTAAAAGGGATGGAGAAATGAGTTCTCAATTGTCATAGGGAAAAGGGAAGTTGTAAAGTCACAGGGGTGAGTCCAGCATACACACACACACACACACACACACACACACACACACACACACACACATATATACATTATATCTATACCCATACAACTACATTTTATAAAATTTTACAGTGCTAAGAGTTGAAACCAGGGCCTCACACTTGGTAGGCAAGCATTCTTATCACTGAGTTACATTCCCAGCTCCAGCATTTCATTTTTAAAAGTGAATCAAAATTATCTCCTTTCACCACAAAACAATTAGCATGCCATTCTTCCTCTGAACATCTATGCAATCATTTGGAACCCAGCCTATTATTTTGTGATGTGTCTTTTCAACCAAATCATGACTCTTTAAGGCAGCAGAATATTCCTGGGGGACACTGCAATGATGAATTGCTATTCTGTCAGTCTTCCTCTACATGCAAGTAGAACAATGCAGAACAATCCAAAAGCCCAGTCTCTCTTTGTTATAATGAGTTTATTTTATCAAAGTGTTACTGTGTATACTTCCTTTGAGCAAAGCACTCTAATAAGCATGAATAAAAAGACACTTAACTTTTGAAACTTTTCATAAATAATTATTATTTTTAAAATTTCAATATTTATTGTTTAGTTTTCGGCGGACACAACATCTTTGTTTGTATGTGGTGCTGAGGACTGAACCCGAGTCGCACGCATGCCAGGCGAGTGCGCTACCGCTTGAGCCACATCCCCAGCTCCCATAAATAATTATTTGTAAAAATCACATGTGGAAGCTGGGATTGTGACTCAGTGGTAGAGCACTTGCCTTGAATGTGTGAGGCACTGGGTTCGATTCTCAAAACTGCATATAAATAAAAAAATAAAGGTCCATCATGTAAAATACTCTTATTCCTTATTTCCCATTACCCTTGTCTGAAAACAAGAATCTGATCTCTATTGTTTATTTAATAGTGACCATATCACTATTATTATTAGTATAGTACCAAATATAATTCATAACAGATAAAGTAAGAGTTATTCTCTCTAAATGTTACCACCCTATTTTAGTTTCTCTATGTCATATCACATACTTCCTGCAGGATTAGTCATGATTATTGATGAAAAATTTGGAGAAAATCAACCTCTTACTTAAAATGTGTATTTTCAATATTGTGTGTGGTATGCTAAATAATGAGAAAGAGAATCAGATTATCACCTGACCCAAATGGAATCTGGTTAAAAATGGACATCTTACTAGATCTAAAAGATGATCAACAGATAAGATACCTTCATTATGTATTAGCTGGCACAAGGTGAATATAAAGGTTTGGAAATTTGTTAGAAAGAGATTATAGAATCATATGTTAGGAAAAGAAGTAATGCTCTGTGCTGATCATGAGCAACATAATATTTCATTTCTCCTTGTTGTCTTTTTACACACACACACACACACACACACACATATACACATATATGTGAATATATATTCCTTTATATATATATATATATATACACACACACACATATGTATACATATATATACATTTACACACACACATTTTTTTTTTTAAAGAGAGAGTGAGAGAGGGGAGAGAGAGAGAGAATTTTTAATATTTATTTTTTTTTAGTTCTCGGTGGACACAACATCTTTGTTGGTATGTGGTACTGAGGTTTGAACCCGGGTCGCACGCATGCCTGGCCAGCGCACTACCCGCCTGAGCCATATTCCCAGCCCTACACACACACATTTTTGAGAGAGGTTCTTCCTAAGTTGCTGAGGATCTCTCTGAATTGATGAGGAAGGCCTGTAATTTGTGATCCTCCTATCTCAGCCTCCCAAATGCTAGTGTTACGGGCATGTACTACCATGCCTGGCTTTCTTTTGTCTTTTATTTTTTTTTTAATTTATTTTATTTTTTTATTTTTTTCGTTTTATATTTATTTTTTAGTATTTGGCGGACACAACATCTTTGTATGTGGTGCTGAGGATCGAACCCGGGCTGCACGCATGCCAGCCGAGCGCGCTACCGTTTGAGCCACATCCCCAGCCCTCTTTTGTCTTTTAAAGGTCCCCAAATTATTTGAATATTAGAGAGGAAAGCAATTATAAATTTAGGTGTCATATCTCTTTCTCTCTTATGGGTTGGGAGCAAGAAAGAGTGTGGGGAAGGCTTTAGAATTTGAATAAAAGGATTCAACCAATTACTGGACAGACAAAACTGAGAGTGTTTGGAAGAACAATGGAGGTTTGGCAGATCAAGAAAATAAACAGCAAAACTGCACAGGCTTCAAAGTCAGGCATGCCCAATTGTGAGTCCTGCTCCCTCATTATGTGACCTCTAGCAAGTTACTTAACTTCCAGGAACCACTGCACCCTTATCAGTAAAAAGCAGAAAAAGAACCCGGGTTTGGTGGCCGATACTTGTAATCCCAGTGGCTCAGGAGGCTGAGACAGGAGGATTGCAAGTTTGAAGCCAGTCTCAGCAATTTAGTGAGGCCCTATCAACTTAGTGAGACCTTGTCTCAAAATTGAAAATAAAAAGGGTTAGGAATGTGACTCCATGGTTAAGCACTTCTGGGTTCAATCCCCAGTACTGGGTGGGGGTGGGGGAGTGGGGGGAAGAAACAGCAAAAAAACAACTTGTAAGGATGTTGAAAGAACTGAATATAATAGTTGGTTCTCAGTAGATATTTATTCCTTTCCTTTCCTCTACAAAAAATAGACATTAGGATCTTCCTAATTTTGAAGGTGACTAGCACAGAATGCATTATACTAGTTCTGATAAAAATCAGAGCTTGTTACAACATTGCATTTTCAAAATGTTAACTGTTTTGTCATGTTTACTAATGTTTATCTTGGCATAGAGTTTTTTATATAAATATTGAATAGTGTGTGCAGTGATATACTTAATTTTAAGTTGATTTCATTTAACAAACTTTCAGTGAATGCCACTATAGCTAGCTCAAGAGAAATTATGAAATGATCAAGACACAGTCTCATCCCACAGAAACTGATATGGTGTATAAGGCAAGGCTCTTGTTTGGCAGCGGGAGTACTGGGAATTGAATCACTGAGCCAGTAGTCCCCAATCTAGTTTGTATTTTATTTAGAGAAAGGGTCTCACTGAGTTGCTTGGCTCCTCACTGTATTTTTGCTGAGGCTGGTTTTGAACTTTCCATCCTCCTGCCTCAGTCTCCCAAGCCACTGGGATTACAGGCATGCACCACCATACCTGGCAGGAAAGGCTTGTGTTAGTATCTTGGACAAACACCCTGCTGAGTCCTCTTACAACTGCCTGGAACCAAACTCTCTCCAAACACAAGCTTCTCTGGCTGCTGAGTGTGTAGCCATTTGTACCATTTTAGTGATGGTTTTTATATGTCCAGGCACTGTTTGATTAGTTCAGATTGATTTTTTATTTTTTCCCAGTACCAGGATTGAATCCAGGGTATTCTACCACTAAGCTACATCTCCAGTCATTTTTATTTTTAATTTTTGAGACATGGTCTCGCTAAATTGTCTAAGCTGTCATAACTTGCAATCTTCTGGCCTCAACCTCCCAAATAGCTAGGATTACAGGCATATGGCATTCCATCAAACCCCAAAAAATAAATACCTTTCCATTGGTGTCAAACTAGGAAATGGACACAGTTTATTGTAAGACATGAAAGCAGATAAAATCATTTTTCTTAGATACATACAATATTTTAATCTATGGTTTCCCTTTGTATGTCTACCACTTCCACATTTTGAAAAGGAAAAAAAAAAAGGTATTTTCTGCATGGCCACAAGATCAACCACTGCTGCCGGCTGGACCAAAAAAAAAAAAAAAAAGAATGGGTAACTTCAAGGGTGCAGTCATCTGCTTGCCACTGGCTCCTGGTAAAGCTAGAAAAGCAAATTAGCCCCCTCTTTTTTTTTCACCCCACCCTCCTCTGCAAGTCTTCACCATCTGGCTGGTCTCCCCATTCCACCCATCACAGCTTCTTCCTGCTTCCTCTATCTGAAAAGGCCAAAGATATTTGTCCTCCAGGAAAGAGTCGAGAATAGGCTTATTGTTAATTTTTAAAATTTTAGCAATTTTCAAATTTCTAAAACTTGAAACTTCAAGATTTTCTCCACCATAACAATGCTTTCTCTCCCTGATCCCTGTTATCTTACCTAAAACATCCTTTCTTCTCTATCCAGGAAAATTGGTAGGTCTGGAGTCCAGTGTACTTTATAATGGATGGTTACCTAATGATAGCCAAGTATCTAATTCCTACAGTGGGTCTCTCTAAACAGTTTCACTAAGAGTGTTAAAGGCAGAAATGAAATATCAAATCATTTAGTAAGTATAGTGTATTTCACCAAGAAGCCACAGGAAATGGTGAGAGGATACATTTAACATGAAACAGCAGTGACAGCTCACAGCAGTAATGGCATGAGTAATGACATGCCATTACTCATTAAAAAGATTCACTAAATAGGACAGCAGCAAGGCAATCTAAAACTTCAATCTCAATCTAAAATTTTGAGATTTCACAGAATAAACAGTGAATTTTCCAACAAGCAAATGAATACAGACTAATAACAGACAAAAATATGATTCTCCTATTTACCAGAAAAATAATGTGATCTGGATAACTGTTTATTTCACTAATAAAAATCCCATTACCTTAAGGAAGGATTTGTTTAAAACAGTATGTTTTCCCCGTACTTCTTGTTCTGACTTATTTTGCTTTTTCTACCTTGCAGTAATACAAGATATACACAGGGGCTGGGGATATAGTTCAGTTGTTAGAGTACTTGCCTCAAATATACAAGGCAATCCCCAGCACCATCACTATACACACACACACACACACACACACACAAATACAAGATATACACTTTTTAAAAAATTTAACACTACCAGTTTAAAAAATGGAAGGCAGTAGGGTACAAACTTTGAAAATTACAAAACCATAAATATTGGCTCAGAATGGGAATTCGATTAGAATCTTGGAGCTAAGCTATAGTTAACCTGACTCTGAAAAGACTTGCTTCCTCCTCCTATTTAAAACATAACAATGTACACTTGGAAAAGAAAAGAACCAGGGTGATTTGATGTTAGGATTCTTGCCTTACCTGAAGAACTTGCTAAAAGAAATTGCCTGTGTACCTTTTTATTTTAATAACAGAAGGAAAGGGAGGCCAACAAACTTTAGTTCAGAGTTATTTTTTTCAGTTGGATGGAATGAAGCTGTGACCCAGGTCTGTAAAGGACACCAGCTGCCTCCTCCGTGCAGGGGACATTTGTGTCTTTTTTTTTTTTTTTTTAATATTTCTTTTTCAGTTTTCGGTGAACACAATATCTTTGTTTGTATGTGGTGCTGAGGATGGAACCCGGGTCGCACGCATGCCGGGCGAGTGCGCAAAAAACAAAAATAAGCAACATCTCCAGCCCCGACATTTGTGTCTTGAGGCTGCTTTTTCACCATCAGAACCATCTTACCAGACTTGGGGAACTCCTCATCATCTGAGTCTTAGCAAGTGACAGGGTCTAAGTCCCACTCGAGATGCTCAAAAGTCATCCATCCATTGCTTTGGCAGGTCAATCAGATGTATCAGCTCTAGATTTATCTATCTGTCTATCTATCTATCTATCTATCTATCTATCTATCTATTTATTTACTTTTACTGGGATTGAACTCAGGGGACACTCAACCACTGAGCCACATCCCTGTTCTCACTGAGTTGCTAAGCACCTTGCCATTGCTGAGGCTGATTTTGTTTTTAACTTTTATTTTTTTTTAGTTTTCGGCGGACACAACATCTTTGTTGGTATGTGGTGCTGAGGATTGAACCCAGGCCGCACGCATGCCAGGTGAGCTCCCTACCGCTTGAGCCACATCCCCAGCCCAACTGAGGCTGATTTTGAACTTGCAATCCTCCTATCCTCCTGCCTCAACCTCTTGAGCTGCTAGGATTATAGGCCTTCGTCACTGCACTCAGCACTAGCTCCAGATTTTGACTCAGAAGCCAGCAACCCAAAGCAATGAAAAGAGAGGTGAGTCCACTCTGGTAGCAACACTCAATTTCAAACGGCAGTGAAGCAGCTGCATCATCCTAAGGGCAGTGTTGAGATAGGGTGACAGCTATAAAGTCTATTCTTCATCAACAGCAGTATATCACCCACTCAGACAAGTTCTGGGATCTCAGTGTGTAGACACCTTTGACCTCTAGCCTTTCCAGGATTCTGTGAGATACTCAGTATGTTTTCAGTACTTACTTTTTCTGTGTAAACCAAAATCACCTTCTGTTGTCTGAAACAAAGAACTATGTGGAACACAGAACTTCTGAAACAGTAACTTAGAATTTAAAAAAGAAGATCAGGATTGGGGATATAGCTCAGTTGGTAGAGTGCTTGCCTTGCATGCACAAGGCCCTGGGTTCAATCCACAGCACAAAAAAAAAAAAAAAAAAAAAAAAAGAGAGAGAGAGAGGATCCAGGGAATATCATGTCTCTTATAATCTACATACTACTCACAAAGATAAGATGATTAATGAAAAGCTGTGTGTCTACTTTTCCTTAATAGGGAAGGGAAGGCAACTTTCACTGATAGTTGGGAAACAGTTAATGGGAAACCTTATCCCTTTACCTAGATCCAGGCCCCAAAACTCTTGTGTAAAATGCAGGACTTGGGCTGAGGTTGTGGCTCAGTGGTAGAGCACTTGCCTAGCATGTGTGAGCCACTGGATTTGATTCTCAGCACCACATAAAAATAAATAAGTAAAGTTATGTCAACCTACAACTAAAAAAATATTTCTTTTTAAAGAGAGAGTGAGAGAGGAGAGAGAGAGAGAGAGAGAGAGAGAGAGAGAGAATTTTTTTAATATTTATTTTTTAGTTCTCGGCGGACACAACATCTTTGTTGGTATGTGGTGCTGAGGATCGAACCCGGGCCGCACGCATGCCAGGCGAGCGCGCTACCGCTTGAGCCACATCCCCAGCCCCTAAAAAAATATTTTTTAAAAATGCAGGACTTGGGGCTGGGCTTGTGGCTCAGTGGTGGAGCACTCGCCTAGCATGTGCGAGGCCCTGGGTTCCAGCCTCAGCACCACATAAAAATAAATAAAATAAAGGTATCGTGTCCAGCTACAACTAAAAAATATAAAAAAAACCAAAACCAAAACAAAAACAAAAAACAAAAATAAATAAATAAATAAATAAATAAAAAATAAAAATGCAGGACTTATATCTGAAGGCCTCTGGTCCACATGCCTGATGCCACTTCCTCTGCTCTGAGACTACAGAAGAAAAAGAAATTCCAACTGCCCATATTCAGGCTTGAACAGGAGTTTCTGCAGAACAGAAACTGCCCGAGAGGCCAGATGCCTAACAAGTGGCTGCTACTCAGGTGTCATCAGGCAGCAGGAGTTGTAAGAACACCTGAGGTCCACAGTCATGTGTTGAGGATAGTACAAACATTTTTACAAAAAGAAAAAAAAAAAAACTCATTTGGTCTAAGCCTCATTATATAGCATAGCAAAATTGTAAACAATTTGTTGGAAAATAGAGGTGATGGTTGTACAATATCATGACTATAATTAATGCCACTGAATTGTAGATTTAAAAATGATGAAGATGGCCCATTTTGTTATATGTGTTTTACCATAATTTTAAAAAAATAATAACCTCAAACTACAAAAATCATTGAATTGAGCTGGGTATGGTGGCACACGCCTGTAATTCCAGTGGCTCTGGAAGCTGAGGCAGGAGGATCCTGAATTCAAAGCCATTCTCAGCAATGGTAAGATGCTTAGCAACACAGCTACATCTCCAATAGGGTTGGGGATGTAGCTCAGTAATTGAGTACCCCTGAGTTCAATCCCCAGTACTAAAAAAACAAAACACTGAATTGTACACTTTAGATGGGTGAATTGGATAGTATGTGAATTATATTTCAACAGAGCTGTTAAAAATATTTTAAGTGGACTGGAGATGTGGCTCAAGCGGTAGCGCACTCGCCTGGCATGCGTGCGGCCCGGGTTCGATCCTCAGCACCACATACAAACAAAGATGTCGTGTCCGCCAAAAACTAAAAAATAAATATTAAAATTCTCCCTCTCTTTAAAAGAAATATATATTTTAAGTGTTTAGGCTTTTCTCTTCCAAATATTTCGAAAACATGGTATTAAACATTCTACGTTTTCAGAACTGAGAAATTATTCCTCTTGTCTAACGGACATCTAGTTACTTCCCTTTCTGAACCCATTAGGCATGGATATCAGGGACAATAAAACACACAAATGTCCCAAGGTTTGGAAAGCATCAGAGAGACTTATCATTGACAAGAAAAAGAAGAAAGGATAACAAGGATGTGGCAGAGACAGACATGCTTACCTAGAACTTGACAGCACTCCAAAAGGAAGTTTAGAACTGTTAAGTGAAAATGAAAACCACACTTGGCTATAATTGATTTTTTTTTTTTTTAATCTATAAAGTTCAAATGAGAAGCTGTTGGCTTCAATCCCACTCGTAAGACAGCATGATTGAAAGCTCCCAGCACTGGTTCAAGAAAAGCTCCAGCCCTGGTGTGCCAAACTGCATAGCTGTCCCGTGTGCTATTCCTTCATTTCTAGATAGGCCTGTTTTGGTCTGGATATTTCTATTTCCAAGTCAGTAATCATGTTATAAACTTGGAATGTCCTTTCTACTTATCAGCATAAGTCCAGATCCTATTAATCTCTCACAGTTCTTCCAAACACCCTCTCTCTTTGCTAACCCCCAAGTGGAGAGTCACCTTCCACACAAATCAAATCGATTTCAAAGTGATGGTTGCAGACACAATTCTCAGATGTAGGGGTAGGAGAAGGAGGAGCTCAGAAGTGCTAATGTGGCCCTCATTGCTGGCAGGAAGAGTGAAGTAAAACAGTATTAAGGAAAACAGCCTTTCTGCTACTTTCTACCTTTTTCATGCCATATATCTTCTTTGTTTATCACATAATGGCTTCTTCTATTAAGTATTTCTTTATGATTAGTAATATAATGTACCTAGTTATGATATTGCATTATAAGAACCCTGTACAGTCAGCTGTCAGTCTCCACGAGAGGAGTCCCTCACCCCTATTCAGAGGATACGAAAATTTCAGGATGCTTATGTTGCTTATATAGATAGAGTACTTGCATCTAGCCTATGTACTTTAATTCATTTCTATATTACTTATATACCTTTTTATTTTTTTGAGACAGAGTCCCATTAATTTGCTTAGGGCCTCACTAAGTTACTGAGGCTGGCTTTGACTCATGATTGATTCTCCTGCCTCACCTTCCCAAGTCACTGGGATTACAGGCATGCACCAATGCACCTGGCCATAGGCAACAATTTTCATGTGTTTAATGTGGTACTGGGGAATGAACCCAGTGTCTTGCAAATGCTAGGCAAGCACTCTACCCTTAATGTATATTCTTTTATATGAGTTACTGCATTTTTAATTTGTGTAAGTCATATGTATTATGATCTTATTATATTCTATTCCCTCAGCATGGTTTTCATATCTACCATACTGCTAGGTGTACATCTAGTCTGGTACAAAGGACTTTATAGGGGCATCTCCATGTCTAGCTTGCCCATCGTCAGAGGTGGACACCTGGATCATGTTTATCCCCTGCCTCCACATACCCTCCTTTAATGAGCACCCCGTACATGTTGCTTATAAATGTGGAGGAGAACTGTTGGGCCATAGAGTATTGTAGACCCTCAAGATGACCTTGTTTTCTTTCTGATGTCTAGGCTGCCTAAGCCAGTCTATAAAACTGCATAAGGTTTTCTAAAGGTTTACAATCCCCCCAACATTTGGCACAAAGAGGATGGTATTTGTACAGCACACAGGTGAAAAGATTAGGCTACTCCTTAGAAGAAGTAAGCTTAGAAGAAGCCCTCATGAATCCTAGGGCTTCTCCTGAGCATCCCTAAGTGTAAAGTATCAATACATCCATGAAAGAAACCATTTCAAGGCATTTCCCTGGATCACAGCACAGACAGTCAAGTGCCAGAGTGGGTTGCCCTCCCTTCTTCCACTATCTTTTTAAAAATAAATGAAGAGCTGGATAATATAGCTCAGTAATAGATCTCTTGACTAGCACCTGTGAGGCCCTGGGTTCAATCCCCAATACCACAAATAAATAAATTTAAAATGTCAAGTCTCAGGATTGTGTGAAATGAGGCAGAATAATGTTTAAGTTTCTCAAGGGGCACTCCCTGTAATCTCCATTTCACCAGAATTCCCAGGGGTTTGAAGGCATCTGTTAGAAGCAAAATACAGGGTCAACACTAGCACTCACCATTCCTTACAGAATGACTTACTACTGTTTTGCACTAGTCTGAGTACTGTAGCCATCGCTTACCATCCTGCCACAGACCTGGAACCAGATCCTGCTATTTCCATATGGAAGAAACCCATGAAGACACAATTCAGTCACAACCTCTCAGCCAAGGGTCTGAGGGGACTTGGAACCCAGGCCTGCTTGAAGGTAAGCCACAAATTCTTTGTATGTCTTCCTGCAATATCTTGCAGGCACAACCAGCAGAAATAAGACCTGCAAAAGAAATTACCCTTGCTTCTTTAGGGAACCTGGGAATATTCATGCAGGAATGAAGGCACCTTCCCTGGGCTGGCCCACAAATCCAGCAACTTCTAACAAAAGCACAGGGCCTTTTTTGTTTGTTTGTTTGTTTCTCCAGGTTTCTGGGATTTCAGTCTGGTAGTTGAAATACAAACTCTTAAACTTGATTTGGAAAAATCTGATGATCTAAAGATCAAAGAGTTTGCTTTCTTAGTTTCTTGTTTGGTATTTTGTTTCCCTTCAGAAGTGCTAATTGAATGACTAATGTGTTTTTAGTCTGTGGGCTGAGGTTGACAGAGGGACTCAAATAGGCACCTATTCCATTTCTAAATAATAGAAAAAAATTCCCAAGTTATTTTTATTTTTCAACACATTTTTTTTAGATGTAGATAAACACAATACCTTTATCTATTTTATGTGGTGCTGAGGATTGAACCCAGTTCCTCACATGTGAGAGGCAAGTACTCTACCACTAAGCCACAACCCCAGCCCTAGTTTTTTAGAGCTTTAAAAAAAAGGTGGGGGTGCTGGGGTGTGGCTCAATAGTAGAGTGCTCACCTAGCACATGTGAGGCCCTGGGTTCGATCCTCAGCACCACATTAAAAAATAAATAAATTAAATAAAGGTATTGTGTTCAACTACAACTAAAAAACAAATATTTTTTTTAAAAAAGCAGTTGATCAGTTGATAAGGAAATAAGTAGTTCAAGAGGTACCATCTTTATTTATTTATATGAAATGTTAAATGTTTGTTGTAGTCTAGAGTGAGGATTTCCAGGATTCTCATATATATCAAGTGCTGGAAGAGGGAGAAATGTTTAATGGTATGCTCTCTAGAAATGAAGATAATTAATTAAGTAGGCAGGAAGCCAAGATACACACACTTGACTTACTCTGGCTCACTGTAGGCATGCTGGGTTGTTCTGGATTTTTAGAAGAGCATTTCCATAATTTTCCCACCATAGGTCTTGCATTAGAATTGTGTGCAACATATTGTAGCTATTAGGAATAGACACTTGTGTGAGACAGTGGCACTTTAAAGAAGAACATGCTATTAAAATAGTGACTGTAAAAGCTATATTTATATGTCCATATTATAGGCATTGTTAATTATGGTTTTCCATCCATATATTTAGAAAGACTTAGCATACTTTTTGGATATGAAGGACAGTGACACCAAAATTTATATGTATGTATCCACACACATATACACTCAAGACTAGAAGCCAATTAACATCCATGGCATAAAAAAATAATGATATGCTTTGGGATCATTTTTTTTAAAAATTTACATTCTATTTAAAAAAGCTACTCAGATAAGAAGTTTGCCCTTGATTATATGTGATTCCATCTTGTTCTCCTCTCACCTGTTTTAGATTGCATACCAAGAGGCTTAGACTCATCCTTTATTTTCCATTCGTCAAATACTTGACTGAATCACTGCACTAGGACTTCATTAAGTTTCTTCAAAAAAATCTTGAAAATAAGGACTGGGGATGTGGCCCAGTGGTATGTAGGAGACCCTGGGTTTGATGCCCAGCACCACACACTACACTACTCATACACCCCTAAAAAGTCTTGAAAATAGAATGTTAAAAAAGAACCTATCATCTGGGGCTGGGATATAGCTCAGTTGGTACAGTGCTTGCCTCATATGTACAATGCCCTGGGTTGAATCCCCAGCAGAACAATAACAACAACAAAAAGAACCCATCACTTAATGTGTAGATCATTCTACTATGGTAAATAGGCTAAGCTTGCCTTTCATTGGATACATGGTATATATACTATTAGTGTGTGCATGGGATGAGCAACGCACTGCCCCCCACCCCCAATTTCCTACTGTACCATAGTAGCAAAACCTCTCAGCCTTATTTCTCTCTGTGGTTCCACCCTATTGTCCTGTCATTCTCCTAGAGGTGACACCTGGGCAAAAAAGGGACCATCAGCTTCTTTCATACAGAAAGGGGACATCTGACCAAGTGAGGCAGCTTTCATCTCTGAATTTGTGCATGGTCCCCAGGCCCCTGGAGATACCCTGGGCTCTGCCCTCTCCAAGCCTGGTGCCCCTTTCTTCCCGGCTCCAACATTCTCCCCAAAGTGTCTCCACTTTCTTGGTTATTTGCTTAAGTTTTTTTTTTTTTAAATTTCTTGTCATTTGTAATCAGAGAATACTTGACATAATATAACACATGTTTAATAAGGTATTATTTCAGTGTGAGCACAAAATCTCCAGTTTTCAGTAAAATGCAGAATATATAGTCATCTCCAACTAACACTATCCTTGAGTCATCTTCTTCAGTTAAGCACAGCATATCAGATTTCTTGCTGACTGACTCAGGAAGTAAAAGTTCTAAGTCATTATATGGTAGCATTTTTTTTCAAAAAAATTTGAAATAGCAGGAAATAAAGCAGAACTTTTACCAACACATAGGCTGCAGTAGCAGCCACAAAATGTATAGCATCCTGTTCTGCCAGTCATTGGCTAGATTGTATTGTCTGGAGGACTCACTTAACTCTGGAAGAAGTTAAAGGGTGCTTATTGTCCCATGTGGGGGCGGGCAGCACAATTAAGTCCATAGTCTCTAACTCCTCTGAAGTTCAGATGAAACCAACAATTTTGGTTTGGTCTAACATTCAGGGTGTGTTACCAATTAAACTGAAATCACAAGTAAGCACTTCTATTTTCTTCTTCAGGATCTCTATCATGAAAATTAATTGTATGGTTCTGCTCTCCCTTTCCAACCCTCTTCTGGAAATGTCAATACTTGCACTTCTCTCCCTGAGAGCCTCTATCCAGGCCATAGGTGAGCATCATGGAATTTGTCTTATATTTTTGTGCTAAAAAAAAAAAAATGGCTTAAGCCTGAGGGCATGTTCAAGCTGGGGTCTAGATGAGCATCCAATCTGTAGCTAACCAGCATATATATCCTTTCATTGACTGTTTATCCCTTCCCACCAGTTATTTAGTGTTGTTTATCACTTAAATAAATTGTTTAT